>NC_081558.1:194503016-194520732 GCF_022355385.1 Mustela nigripes
AATACCCAACTTTTATAGCAACATGGACTGGACTGGAAGAGATTATGCTGAGTGAAATAAGTCAAGCAGAGAGTCAATTATCATAAGGTTTCACTTATTTGTGGAGCATAACAAATAGCATGGAGGACAAGGGGTGTTAGAGAGGAGAAGGGAGTTGGGGTAAATTGGAAGGGGAGGTGAATCATGAGAGACTATGGACTCTGAAAAACAATCTTAGGGGTTTGAAGTAGCGGGAGGTTGGGAGGTTTGGGGTACCAGGTGATGGGTATTATAGAGGGCACGGATTGCATGGAGCACTGGGTGTGGTGAAAAAATAATGAATACTGTTTTTCTGAAAATAAATAAATTAATTTTAAAAAAACTGATACAACTCAATTATAAAAAACAAAACAAAGCAAAGCATATTAAAAATGGGCAGAGGAAAGGGTGCCTGGGCGGCTCAGTTGATTGAGTGTCTGACTCTTAGTTTCAGCTCAGGTTGTGATCTTAGGGTCCTAAGATCAAGTCCCAAGTAGGGCTCGAGGTTCAGTGCAGAGTCTGCTTGTCCTTCTCCTGCCTCCTCTGCTGCTTCCCCCCACTCTAGTGCTCTTTCTCTCGCCCTCTTTCAAACAAACAAACAAATAAATAAGTAAATAAAATCTTTCAAAAAATGGGGAGAGGAAGTGAATAGACATTTTTCTGAAGAAGACATACACCTGGCGGATAGGTACACGAGAATGTGCTTAACATCACTGGTCATCAGAGAAATTAGAATCAAAACCACAACGAGCTATCATCTCATCTGTTAGAATGGCTATCAAGAAGAAAAGAAATAACAAGTGTTTGCAAAGATGTGGAGAAAAGGGAACACTCTTACAGTGTTGGTGGAAATGTAAATTAGTGCAGCCACTATAAAAAACAGTATGGATGTTCCTCAAAAAATGAAAAATAGAACTACCATAAGATCTAGAAATTTCCCTTCTGCACACTTTTTAAAAGGAAATAAAAACAAGATGTAAAAGAGATAGTTTTATTCCCAAGTTTATTATAGCATTGTTCACTATAGCAAAGATATGGAAACAATCTAAGCATCAGTCAGTGGATGAATGAATAAAGATGGCCCTTGAGGGCATTATGCTAAACGAAATAAGCCAGAAATAGAAAGAAAAATGGCATCACTTATATATGGAATCTATCTTTTTTTAAGTGTTAAATTCATAGAAATGGTAGAAAAGTGGTTACCAGGGGCTGGGGAGTAGGGAAAATAGGATAGGGTTGGTAAAAGATATAAACTTTTAGCTATAACAATAAGGTCTGAGGATCTAATATAAGACATGGTGACTATAGTTGATAACACCATACCATGTAATTGAAATTTGCTGAGCGTAGAATTTAATTGTTCTCTCCAAAATAAGTGGATAGATAGATTAAAAAAAAAAATTGAAGTGATGGATGAGTTAATAGACTAGGTGGTGGGGAACCTTTCACAATGTGTATGTACATTTTATGTACCTTACAATTTTATATATCAATTAAACATCAATAAAGTTGAAACTAAAAAAGAAACAATATATAACAAATTTTTAAAATACAAATAAAGGCATTTTTTTAAAGATTGTATTTATTTATTAGAGAAAGAGAGTGAGCACACAGATGAGTAAGTGGGAGGAGAGGCAGAGCTAGTCTCAAGCAGACTCCTTGCTGAGCAAGGAGCCCGAAGTGGGGCTCAATCTTAGATCCCTGAGAGCATGACCTGGGCTAACATCAAGAGTCAGATGCTTAACTGACTGAACCACCCAGGTGTCCCAAGTTATTCTTTACAATTTTTATTATGTTTCAGTGGTAAGGGAAGGGTTATCTTCTCCAAGTATAAACAATGGAAACCGTTTTTGTTGATTAACAGCAAATTGATGGTGAGATCTAACGAAATGTCAAACCCTTCCATTTGCGACCTAATAAGCTAAGGGAAAGTTTTGCAATGTTTAGGGAGTAATTTAATTTTCTATACGGGATTGTTTATGATTCCTTTAGCATTTAAAAACTTTTTCAAGTAGATTTTATTTTTTAAGAGCTCATTAGATTTACAAAAGAATCGAGACAATAAATACAGAGAGCTCTCATATCTACTCTCCTGGTTTCCCTTATTATTATTTCACATTAGTGTGGTACCTCTATTACAATAATGAGCCAATGTGAATACACTATTATTAACTAAATTCCATTGTTTATTGAGATTTCTTTAGTTGTTACATGATGTCTTTCTTTGTTTCAGGATCTAGTCCAGTTCACATTTATTTGTCATACGTTCTCATGCTCCTCTAGACTGATATTTTCCTCAGAATTTTCTTGTTTTTGATGGCTAGTAGTTTTGAGAAGTATTGGTTAAGTGTTTTATCATATGTCTCTCTATTTGAATTTTTGTTCAATATTTTTCTCATGGTTATAATGGGCTTAGGTTTTTGGGAGGAAGACCATGGGACTAAAGTACTAATTTTGTCAAATTCAAGGAAGGGTATATTCCATCAGCATGACTTGTCCTTGTTGATGTTGACCTCGATCACCCAACCTAGACAGTATTTGACAGATTTCTCCACTGTACTTACTTTCTCTCATGTACTTCCTATACTATATGCAGCCCACACTTAAAGAGTGTTATGTTCCTCAATCTTGAAGGTGGAGTGTCTCCATAATTTATTCAGAATTCTTCTGCAGAGCAGATCTGTTCCTTCTTCTTTCTTTATTTATTTAAAAAATATTGGTTCATATCAGTACAGAATCATTGATACTTATTTTATGCTTTGGGTTATAACCCAATACTACTTTATTAACTTTTTTTGCTCAAAGGAGTTGGTCATTTAGAGCTTTTTCAGGTTAAAAAAGTGATTCAGTGTCCCTGTAATATATGACTCCCTCATCAACAAAAGTATTTCCATTTTTTTGAGCCGTTTGTACTTTCTGACACTTAAAGATGTTCTAAGCTTATCTTGTATCAGTTCTAGAATCTACCATTTCTCCCAGGAGCTGAGATAGTATTAGAAACCAAGATCTGGTTATGAGGCAGGATCATTGGTAGTAGATTTTCATTGCTTCTAGGACTTCTGAGTTGACAGAATTACTTCTATATATAATCATCTATATTTAAATTAAAATAAATATGATTTTTGTACTGATGCTTCCAACTCTAGTCCATTACCATGTGGATCATTCTAGTCTCTTCCTTTTTCTTGTTTGTAAATTCTCACTCCACTGGAAAGAAATCTGGCTTCCACCACATGCCATGCCATTTATTTATATAATTGTTCAGTTCCATAGTATACTATATATATACACACACTCACACATATATACTGGTTTCCCATGGGGAAAATGTATCAATTGGAAGAAATTTCTTATGTACATTTTCTTTAGTTCACAGATTTTTATTACTTAAGTGAACCATTTTTCCTCTCAACCCCTTAATCGAGGTTGTTCTATATATTTGTAATACAGATAGAGTTCACAATTAGCACTCCTTCTTGAAATCCCAAACTTCCAAAATAGTTTTAAAGATTTTATTTATTTATTTATTTGAGAGCGAGAGAGAGTGAATGCGAGTACACTAGAAGGGTAGAGGGAGAGAATCAGACTCCCCACTGAACATGGAGCCAGACAGATCATGACCTGAGCTGAAACCAAAGTCAGACACTCAATTGACTGAGCCACACAGGTGTCCCCCAAATATTTTTCTTTCTTTCTTTTTTTTTTTTTAAGATTTTATTTATTTATTTGACAGGCGGAGATCATAGAGAAGCAGGCAGAGAGAGAGGAGGAAACAGGCTCCCTGCTGAGCAGAGAGTCCAATGTGGGGCTTAATCCCAGGACCCTGGGATCATGACCTTAGCCGAAGGCAGAGGCTTTAACCTACTGAGCCACCCAGGCGCCCCTATTTTTCTAAATTGCATACATTAAGGTAAAATCCTTTTGCTATAAAGTTCTATGGGTTTTGGAAAATGCAAAATGTCATGCATTCATGATACAGATTCATGCAGAATAATTTTACAACCCTAAAAAAATAAACAAACAAACAAAAAACAAAAAAAAACCACCCTGTGTTTCACCTATCCTAATTTCTCCCACTGCCAAACCCAGGGAATCACCGATGTGTTTACTACCTTTATATGGATATCATATAACTGGAATCATATAGTACATAGTCTTTTCAGACTGGCTTCTATTACTTACAAATATGCATTTAAGATTTATTCTTTTTATTTTTTGCAACGTGATAACTCTTTTAGATTTATTGCTGAATAATATTTCATTGTATGGATGTACCAAAGTTTGTACATCCATCCACTTATTGAAGAGCATTTTGGTTATTTCTAGGCTTTGGTGATTATGAATAAAACTACTATAAACATTTATGTGCAAATTTTTATGTGGACATAAGTTTTTAAATCAACTGGGTAGATACTTGGAGCACAATTATTGGTCATAATAGTATGTTTTTGTTTAGTTTGGTAAGAAACTGTCAAACACCCTTCCGAAGTGGTTGTGCCATTTTGTATTCCCAACAGCAATAAATGAGAGTTCCTGTTGCTCAGTATTATGGCCAGTAGTTCTTGGGTATTATATCCTTTTTCTTTTTTCTATGTATTTTAGTTTGGGAAGGTTACATTGACATAATATTCAGGATCACCAATTTTTTTTGGCTATTTTCATTTTATTAATGTGCCTGTTAAAGCATTATTTTTGCTACAGTGTTTTTTTAATTTCAAGTATTTCAAATATTTTGATAACTTTCTCAGAATTTCCATCTTTTTGTTATGTCACTCATCTGGTATTGCATTTCATTTATCTTTTCCATTAGCATTCTTAACAAATTAATCATAGTTACTTTAAATATCCTGTGATAATTCTAATATTTGTTAGTTATCTGATTTTGCTTCTTACTTTGTCTCTTCAGACTTTTTACCTGACTTTTACCATAATTATGATGTTTTATTGAAATCCAGGCATTATATATCAAGAAATTGGAACTGAGGTTAAGTAGGCTTTTAGTATGAAATTGTATGTTAATCTTGGTAGATATCAGGCTGTGTCTAGTATTTGGTACAGCCATATCCATGGGTGTCAAAGACTTCAAATACCCCTGGTATTCTTGTTTTCTTTTTTCTTGTTGTCTTTGTGGTTCCCTAAGAATTTATTATTTAATAAAATTTGAGCTTTGAAGCTCTTTCATCTGTAATCTTCAGTTATTTTATTGGTGCTTTATTACTATGGTATAAACATAGTACACAGTGGGGGAAAGGAAATATTTTATAACAAAAAAAATTCCATAACAAAAACTCAGTCTATGAGGTTATTTTTGTCTACCTTCTCTTATCTCTACAAATTAAAAATTATTACTTTTATTACTTTTCTTGTCCTCCATCCCTATTTAGGTGAACAGGAAGATAGAGGGGGCTAGCATTATGTAATTGCTTTTCTGGCTATGTGAGATAAATCTCAGTAGATTATTTTTTGGTAGAAAATAGGCTATTGTTATGCAGAATACATTGGTATATCTGAAAATGATTGTTTTTCTCCTTGCCCCCACCCTTGCCAGAGGCATGAGTTGAGTTTTTCTGGCTCTTCACCATGAGAACCTGGTGATATTCCTGGTGGTTTTAAACCCTCAAAAGTGTGGGGGTCCTTCTAAGCTGCAGCCCCCACTAGTTTCTTGGTCTCAAGCTAGTTCACACTCAGCCTCCAGGAACTCATCAATGACTGTTTAATTGTCTCTACCAGTTTATAATTCCATCTGTGTTTCCTCTAGGTAAACTAATCTCAGGCTCATTTCTGCATGTTCACCTGTCTCTTTCGATTCAGAGAATTACAGTTCTCAAATGAGTGCAAGAAAAGCCATTGCTTTTCAATTTGTTCAGCTATTATTCTTGTAATTATTATTTTTCTACAGAAGGCTATGACAGCTCCCCAAATTTTTTCATGCTGAAGCTGAAACCAGAAGTCCTGATCATTTTTCACATGTACAGATTCTTAGTCTTGGAGCAAAAAGCCATCAGAACTTCATAACAGTTTATATAGAGTATACATAGGAACCTCCTAAATATATATTTACAACCTCCCAAATGCAGAGGTCATGAAACCTAATTTTCTTCAGTTTCTATATGGAAAAGCTACAGTTTTCCTCTAAGGCTGTAATACATTTTCTTATAAATTTTGCAAATTTGCTTCATACCCACACACAGGTTAAAGAAGCATAAAGACTAAATGGCCTTGAATAAAGAACCATGTTTATACAAATACCTAATGGATGTATGAAACATTCCAGACATTTAAAATGCACAAGAATTACATTTCTGCCCAGGGGTCTTCAGCTTTATTTTGCAGCAAGTAACCTTAAATATGTAGCCCTATGATAGCTTCCTTTTTCACATCTGGCATTCTCAATTTAAATGGCAACATCAACTGTTCATCTGTACTGTGCCTCTTTTCCACTTCGTTATTGGTTTGTAGTAAATAATTTTTCATGGTTTACCACATTTGCATTTTGATATTAACTGATACTCTACCAACCTTTTATCATGAGATGAAATAGGACATCTTTTTTTTTTTCCTTTTTCACTTATGGACAATGACTTTCAATTACTAATATGAGGGTAACCAGTAGGGCTTCTCCCTCAAACGATGTTAATTCTTCTTTTTGCTATTCTATCACTTGTGCCAGTTAGTGATCATATTTAATTTCAGATTCAGTGAATTACACTATAAACCTAGATAACTCTGCTTTAATGCATTGAGCAAAAATTAAAACAAACAAACGGCCTATTTCATACTGAAATACTGATTAAGTATTATTTTGAAACTTGGAAATCCAACCACCTTATATCTGCATTTCCATATGGCAAAAATCGGCTTGACTGGACTAACTGTTATTATCTTCAATTACCAAGTTTATTATCTCCTCGTGTGTGTGTGTGTGTGTGTGTGTGTATGCATGTACTCAACTTACTGAAATTAAGGAAATGGGATCCTTCATTAAAGACAATGCATTTGCTTGCATGCTATCCTTCCTTTCAAATTTGCAAGTAAAATTGACAAAGTATTATAAATAAACCAAAATAAATAATTTTGGTGTACACTAGGGCAACTTTTAGTCTTCATTACAAAAATAGATAATTATGATTTGGCGAGTAAAGTATTGTTTAGAGAAGATTTCTGAACTGTATGATACAAACTAGATTTACAAATTCCTTTATCCTCGCTCAGGCATTTTTCCTTTAAAGAAATATATTACATTGACATTATTTATCTGGTTTGACAATTAGGTTATTTTACTTTCATATCTCTCAAATTGGCAAAGTCATTCCATGAATGAAACTAACCAAGAAAAATATGCTCTTTTTCAAGTATAATTCCATCCTGACTCAAACTTGATTCTTAAATGGTATTATCTCTGACTTGCCATTTTATGAGGATTTAAACACATGAACTCTTCATTGAAGGTTGATATCATGTACTCATAACAAATAGTCACTGGCAAAGAATAACTGTGACACTGAAATGCTGTCAAACTTGTATTGGTTCACCTGAAAATACAGGTGAAATACAGGTGAAAAAGTTGAAGTTGAGTTGCAGATTCTCATGAATGATTTTTAAACATTATTAATGGATATTTTTTGTTTGTTTCTTTTAGTTACTGTTGTGGATATAAGAATACCTCAATAGTGGCTTAACAATAACATTTATTTCAAAATCTATTCCAAGTTCAAAAGTTCAGAGAAAGTATAGAGCAGATGCTTGTCTCTGCTCCACCAGGGGTGGAGCTATAGTAGAGAAGCCTTCTAGCCTGGGTGAGCTCCACAGCTTGGAGCTGGAATGATCCAAAGGACTATCCACTCATATGTCTAGTGGTAATGCCAGTGAATTCAAAGACTTTATCAATAAGGGGATACTGTATGTTATTAATCACTATCAAATCTATTTTACTATTAGTTATATCTGTTATCAAATATGTGTTTACTGTTATATCAAAATCCATATTGATATCGAGTTCCCAAAAGCACTTCTGGTTAAAAATATTATTATAAATCTATTCAAATGGGAAAATGTAAGCATTCAAAACCAAGTAATAAACAAGAGTGCGTATGTTGATTAAAATTTGTCTTCTATGTTTAATATAACCATTACATAATCCTTGAAGAGAATAGAATACAAACAAGACATTTCGTATACTGCACACTCAATATTATGCTGGGGGATGTCATAGAGTGATAAAACAAGTAAACTTGGGCTGCCTGGGTGACTCAGTGGGTTAAGCCTCTGCCTTCAGCTCAGGTCATGATCTCAGGGTCCTGGGATCAAGTCTTGCATCGGGCTCTCTGCTAGGCTGGGAGCCTGCTCCTTCCTCTCTCTCTCTACTTGTGATCTCTCTCTGTCAAATAAATAAAAAAAAAAAAATCTTAAAAACAAACAAACAAACAAGTAAACATATTTTCCTGCTATGTGCTTTATTAAGTTGGCCCAGCTACCATTGAATTGAGTATTGTGTCCTAAGTTTTTATGTTTTCTGCCTCAGAAACATCTGTCCCTTTTAGACTAAGTAAGCGTAAGTATTTTTTTTCATTTTATTTTATTTTCAGTGTTCCAAAATTCATTATTTATGCACCACACCCAGTGCTTCATGTAATATGTGTACTCAATAATACCAAACACCAGGCTCACCCAACACCTCACTCCCTTCCCTCCAAAACCCTCAGTTTGTTTCTCAGAGTACACAGTCTCTCATCGTTTGTCTCCCCCTCTGATTTCCCCCAACTCACTTCTCCTTTCCTTCCCTCAATGTCTTCTGTGTTACTCCTTATGCTCCACAAGTAAGTGAAATCATATGATACTTGACTCTCTCTGTTTGACTTATTTCACTCAGCCTAATCTCTTCCAGTCCCATCCATGTTGGTACAAAATTTGGGTATTCATCCTTTCTGATGGAAGCATAATACTCCTTTGTATATATGGACCATATTTACTTTCTCCATTCATCCGTTGAAGGGCATCTTGGTTCTTTCCAGAGTTTGGCAACTGTGGCCATTGCTGCTATGAACATTGGGGTACAAGTGGCCCTTCTTTTCCCTACATCTGTATCTTTGGGGTAAATACCCAGTAGTGCAATTGCAGGGTCATAGGGAAGCTCTACTTTTAATTTCTTAAAGAATCTCCACACTGTTTTCCAAAGTGGCTGCACCAGCCTGCATTCCCACCAACAGTGTAAGAGGGTTTCCCTTTCTCCACATCCCCTCCCAATACTTGTTGTTTACTGTCTTGTTGATTTGGGCCATTCTAACTGGTATAAGGTGGTATCTCAGTGTGGTTTTGATTTTGATCTCCCTATGGTTAATGATGATGAACATTTTTTCATGTGCCTGTTAGCCATTTGTTTGTCTTCTTTGGAGAAATGTCTGTTCATGTCTTCTTCCCATTTTTTGACATTATTATCTGTTTTGTGTGTGTTGAGTTTGAGGAGTTCTTTATAGATCTTTGATATCAGCCCTTTGTCTGTAGTGTCATTTGCGAGTATCTTCTCCCATTCTGTGTGTTGTGTCTTTGTTGACTGTTTCCTTAACATGTAGAAGCTTTTTATCTTCATGAAGTCCCAAAAGTTCATTTCACTTTTGTTTCCTTTGTCTTTGAAGACATACTTTGAAAGAAGTTTCTGTGGTAAATGTAGAAGAGGTTACTGCCTATGTTCTCCTCTAGGATTTTGATAGATTCCTGCCTTAGGTTGAGGTCTTTTGTCCATTTTGACTTTATCTTTGTTTATAGTGTAAGAGCATTCATTGGTCTTTTTGGCTTCATAACTACAGTCTTCTCTCATGGTTTTCATATTTTTATTTTTTTTAAATATTTTTAAAAATTTATTTGAGAGAGAGAGATAAAGAAACAGAGAGAGTAGAAGCAGGGGAGAGGCAGAAGGAGAAGCAAACTGCCTTCTGAGCTGGGAGCCCAATGTGGGGCTCCATGTGAGGCTCCATCCCAGGACCTAGAGATGATGACCTGAGCCGAAGGCAGATGCTCAACCATCAGAGACACCCAGGCACTTCCCTTCTTTTTATTTTAAAAATGAATCCTATAGTGGGCTTTAGTACAACATTGACTTTATTTAATAGTCATGTATTTAGAATACTGAAAAAAGAAATGCTATGCAGAAAATTAGTAAGAAGTGAAAATAGCCAAGTTAATCCCAAGTAGATCAGAAATACAATAATATTATTAGCACCCCTGAATTTTATTCTACTTCCTTTTCAATTGTCACACCCACCCCATCATACACATAACCACTAACATCAAGGGGGTGTTTTTAACTTCTTTCTGCAATTAAGGTAAGTGGTCTGATATGCTATGTACTCTTTCATATCTGCCTTCTTTGATCAATGTTTTATGATGTAAGATTCATTCATGTTATTAGTGTCCATTTTCATTGTGTTGGTTCACTAATATGCCAAATACACAAAAACTGACTCACATACAAATACACATAATCCAGTCTTGTTACACAGGGATGGAGGGAGAGAGAGATGAGACAGATGAGACAGAGAGGAGAGAGAGTGAGGACAGAATTGTATTGGGTTATGTGGAATGCAAAGGCTCAGTTTTAATATGTAAGATACATTTAAAAGTTTCTAAAGTGGTTCTGAAATATGCACGCCCAGTAACAGTATATACAATTCCTTGCTGTTTTGCATTCTTGCCAAAATTAAACATTGTCAATTATTTTATTTCAGCAATTTTGGTAAGCATATAAGGGAATTTCACTTTGTCTTTCTTAGCTTATATTGCCATGATTATTAAAAATATTGAGAAAAATTTTATGTCTGTTTATTGTCCATTTGGATACTAAGTTATATACAATGTCAAGGTTCTTGTCTACCTTTCTATGGGATTGTATTTTCTTATGATTTTAAAGGAAAGTGTATGTGTTCTGCATATAGACTATTTTGATTATGCTACAGAGGTATTCTCTTGATTTTTTAGTTTTGCTTCTTCACTGACTTATGATATAATTGTTTATAGTTGGCCTGTATTTTAACACAGTCAAATGTATCACTATTTTTTACTAATACATATCCCTTCCCTACCAAATTTTTATAAAAGTATGCTCCTATATTATGATTTAAACATTTTACTGGCTTGTCTTTCAGTTCTATAAAACGTTTGAAATAAAATTTTGCTTTTCATATGAACAAGGAGTCAAGATAAAATTTTTCCCTTTTGAATAATGGGATCCAACATAATGTACTGAAACTTTTCCTCTTCTTTTCAATTTCTTTTTTTTTTTTTTAAAGATTTTATTTATTTATTTGACAGATGGAGATCACAGAGAAGCAGGCAAAGAGAGAGGAGGAAGCAGGCTCCCTGCCGAGCAGAGACCCTGATGCGGGGCTTGATCCCATGACCCTGGGATCACGACCTGAGCCGAAGGCAGAGGCTTTAACCCACTGAGCCACCCAGGTGCCCCATCTTCTTTTCAATTTCATTTTTGTCATAAGTCAAACGGCCTTTTGCAAGTCTGTTTTGGGTGATCTGTTATTTTTTGTGATCTGTTATTCCATTTTTTATCAGTGAGGAAATACCATACAATTGTAACTAATTTAGCCCTATGATAAGCCTTGATGTTCAGTAGTGTAATTCCTCCAACTTTGTTAATCTTCTTCAGTATTCCTTTGGTTATTCTGGAAGTTTTCATTTCCATATAAATTTAGAACTAGCTTGTCAATTACAAAAACCAAAGACTGCTGGGGTTTTTATTGGAATTGAATTGAATTATAGATTTATTTTAGAATAATTGACATTACAGGGTACTATGTTCCAGTACATTAACACAATCTATGATCTCAGCTACTATTTTACAGATTGTGTGTGTGTGTGTGTGTGTGTAACATTAACACACAAATTTTGTTAAATTTATTTCTAAGTACTGAAAGACTTTTAGTGTTTCTTTAAATGACTCATTTCTGAAATTTTGTTTTCTATTCTTATGAATACAGATTTGCATTTGATATTTGTATATTAATCTGATAGCAAGTGACATTGCTAGATATCATAATTTTATAAATTCTTATAGTTTATTTTTCTAAACTGTCTGCATATGCAATAATGCCATCTACAAATATTGACAGAATTCATTCCTGCCTTAAAATTCTTGTCTTTTTGTTGTTTTGTTTTGTTTGTGTTGCTATTGTCTTATTTTCTTTTGTCATATCTGATGTTGTATTGAATAAAAATGATGAGAACAGAAATACTTTCCTGAGAACTCAACAATTACCTTTACATAGTTGTTAAAATTTATTTGATGATACACAACTGGCATAAGGAAATTTCTATTCCTTGTTTTTAAGTAAATTAATATCTGTAACTTGGACTATCATTTTGGTAACATTGTAAGTATGCAATCATTTATTTTTATCTCCTCATATATTTTGTCCATATAGATATCTTCCTCTTTGAAATGTCTACTAATTTTTTTTTCATTATTAAAACTAAATGAACTATGTGTTTCTTACTGGTTTGTTATTATGTTATGTTATATTATATATATTTTATATATATATATATATATATGTTATGCACTATGTTATACAATTTGGATAAGAGTCTGTTTTTGGATATATGAATTATATATCCCTCCTCCATTCTTGACATTCCTTTTTACCCTTGTAGTTATATATGCTGATAAATAGCAATTTTCTTTTCTTTTCTTCCCTTTCCTTTTCTTTTCTTTACTTTCTTTTTTTTTTTTTTTTTTTTTTTAGTTTGAGAGGGAGGGAGAGAGAGAGAGAGAGAGAGAGAGAGAATGTGCAGGGGGATGGGAAGAAGGGGAAGGAGAAAGAAAATACTAAGCAAGTTCTTTGCCCAGCAGAGCCCAATACGACCTCAATCCCACAAATTTGGTAAGTGCTGTTTTGTTTTTTTTGTTTTGTTTTTGCTTATTTAATCTTTCCTCTCCCAAGTCTGAAGATAAACTCTTATATTGTAGTCTAAAGTCTTTATTGCTAATCTTTCTGAATTGAAGAACATTATTAATCTGGAAATAATATCAATGACATAGTGTGCAATATGTCTTTTTTGTCATATGTATGTTTTTGAACTGACCATTACTTAAAAAAAAAAAAGAAGTTTATTCACAACACTGTTGGGTCACATATGTTAGGTAAATATTTCTAGGTTTATCTATCCTTGTGAATATACAAATTTGTATTATATACTATACATTTATCATAAGCCTTGATTATTTGCAGTGTAAGTCCTCCAGCTTTTAATAGTTCATTGAACTTACTTAATAATTAAAGAAATATTCATATTTTTATTATTTTTCTTGTCAATTAAAATATTATCATAAAGTTGTTTGTAGTATCTCGTGCTTTTTAATATCCACACTCTAAAATTATTTCTGGTAATGGAATTTGTGCTACATTTTTTTCTTGATGAGTGTTCTAAATTGTTCACCAATTCTTTGAGTTTTATTTGATGAGCATTGTGGTTCATCTCATACCTTATTGACCTTAGCTCTATTTCTAGATGAAACTATAATAAACCTTCAGTTTTCAACTCATTTTGGGTTGTGTCTACCTTAAACACACACATCACACTTCTCTTATTCTGGCAGTAGATTCAAATATGCTGACATAGAAGATTAAGGTTGGGGACTGTTGACAGATTCAAATACTGGGGATGCACTGCCCTTAAGGAGCTTTGGAATAAAATGGAATGGAAACCTGCAAACACTTATTTTCAATCTTTTTGTTAACAACTTAAAGAGTCATTTGTAAATATAAACATAACTGAGTCTTATTTGATCACCATGGTAATCAACTTGATAATACACTGGTGATACTGTTTTTCCTGCTTTCCTCTTTCAGTGTATCTAGAATGTCCCTCATTCCTGCTCTGGAAGAGAACTTCCCAAATAAACTACTTCATGCAAGTTACTGTTCTAACATCTATTTGCAGTGAAATCATCAACTTTTAGGCTTTAAAACTTATTCAACTATATTTCAAAATCTTAATTTCTGCTCTTTTCTATACTAAAAACTTCCTTTTATTTCCTTTCTATTAAATTGGCTGTTTTAATTTTATTTTTGAGATTTATGCTTTGATCACTAATCATCAGCCTTTCTTCTTTCTAATGTATAGATTTAAAACTACAAATTTTCTAGCAAGCACCAAGTGCATCTTACAAATTATTTTTTACATTATTTTCTTATATCAGTAAAAAATATAGTTTTCTTTAGGGTATTTTTCTTGGTTAAGGGAAATTTAGAAGTGTGTTATTGAACTTCTAAACAATTGGAGACTTCTTAGTTATTATTTGGTTATTTATTTTAGTTTAAATTTACTGTAGCCAGATATCATATGTTGCATTATTTGAGGTCATATGAGATATATTTTTATATCTCATATAAACTCATATGTATCAATAGATACTTCATATTATCAATAGATATATATATATATCAATAGATACATATCTAGGCATATGTGTCAATAGATAATTCATTTGTATTATTGAGTAGTATTCCACAATACTACTATATTCAATATAATATATTACTATTACTGTTATCTTTTCCTCCTCAATATTTTGTGTAATATTTGAAATTTGGTAAGTATGTATTCTATTGTTATTGTTTTCAAAGTTACATGTACGTGCATTAGTAAAATTTTGTTAGTCATGTTATTTGAAATCTTCTACTTTTTATTGTTTGGTTTTCTTTCTTCTTTTTAAGATTTATTTATCTATTTATTTTAGAGGGAGAAAGAGAGTGTTGAGTGGTGGGAAGGGCAGAGAGAGAGGAAGAGAATCCTTAGGCAGACTCCCCACTGAGCTTGAAGCCTGATGCAGGGCTCAATCCCAGGACCCTGAGATCATGACCTAAGCCAAAATCAGGAGTTGATCATTTAACTGACTAAGCCACTCAGGCGCCTTGATTTTTCTTTAAATTACAGAGAGAATCTTTTTATAATGCATAATAGATTACAGATTTGTATATTCCTCCTAATTCTGTCAAATTTGATTATCTATTTTGATATCTTTATTGAGTATAGTTTATACATGATTAACTGCATATATATAAAGTGTAAATTTGAGTTACTATTGACAAATGTTTATGCCCATGAATCCATTAAAACAATCAAGATAAAGAACATATTCATCATTCTCTAAAGATTCCTAGTGCCTGCTTATAATCCATTTCAGTTCCCGTATCATTCCCAGAGCAAGACTGAGCTCTCTGTCAATATAGATCTGTTTGAATTTCATATAATTTTATGTAAATGGATCATACAATAAATACCTTTTTTCTTCTTCACTTTTTTCTTACTTCTTTTCTTAATTCTTTGACTCAGCATGATTATTTTGAGCTTCATCCGTATTGACATATGTATCAATAGATAATTAATTTGTATTATTGAGTAGTATTCCACAATACTACTATATTCAATATAATATACTACTACTATTGAATATAATTGAATATTCTACAATTATGTGAGTTTTTCCAGTTTTGGATTATTACAAATAAATCTTTTAAAAATATTTCTGTAGAAGTTTTTGTCTTGATATATGCTTTATTTGGGGTAAATTCCAAAGAGTTAAATGACTTGACCATATGTATAATAGACATATGTTTGACTTTTTAAGAAATTCTCAACTGGGGACACTTGAGTAGCTCAGTCAGTTAAGTGTCTGCCTTCAG
Source organism: Mustela nigripes (assembly GCF_022355385.1). Lineage (NCBI taxonomy): Eukaryota > Metazoa > Chordata > Mammalia > Carnivora > Mustelidae > Mustela > Mustela nigripes. The sequence continues at coordinate 194,518,727 of NC_081558.1, forward strand.
CTCAGGTCATGATCCCAGGGTGCCAGGCTCCCTCTTCAGTGGGGAGTCTGCTTCTGTCTCTCCCTCTGCCTGCTTCTCCCCCTGTTTGTGCTCTCTTGTGTTCCCTCTCTCTCTCTGGCAAATAAATAAATAAAATATTTTTAAAAATTGTCAACTGTTTTACAAAGTGGCTGTCCCATTTTATGCTCCCACCAGTAGTTTGTGAGAGTTCCAGTACCTCCACATCCTCATCTCATAATGAGTATACAATAAATAATAGGTTATGCTTGCTAAGAAAAAAAAAAAAATTGTAGATCTTCAAATTTATTCATTCTATTTCTAATCTGGTTTATGGAATCTCTTTTATTAAACATCAGCCCTTGCTTTGTCTGTCCAGTAGTTCCTACTTTCATGATTAGTTCCTGACCTATCCCAAAATATATTTCAGCTTTTCTTTGTACAATGATTCTTTGTTCTGCATATGTTCTTAAGTCCCTATGCCATAGAGGCATTCTTAGTACTCCTATTTCAGTCTCTCTTATTAGATTAGGTGTTTATTGAAGGAAAAATCATGTATTATTTATCCCTCTCACGTGTTTTGGAGCTTGACACATATTAAGAGCTCAATATATCTTGGATTGTTAAATAAAATAGTAAACAGAATTTTATAATTCTATGACTTGCTAATTATCTGTAAAAGATTGTAAATGAACATTTCTTACTAAATGTAGACACATGGAATTGCATTGATTACTTCTAAGACTTGAGCCATTCAGAGTGCAATTAACAAATAAAACGAGATATCAAGATACTTCTGAGAACATGATTTGATTTAAAATTTAATCATCACTCACTCATGACTGCCACTGGAGTTTAACTTATTAGATACCATCTGCTGCTTAAACATCTAGGGAATATTTTTAAGGAATGTCTTTCTAGAGGAAATGATAATCTTGTGCGAACTTGTTTATCACTTATCTGTTTGTTGGCATTTAAACCTTGTAACAACAAAAATTATAGTTGAGTGCATAAGGCAATAAATGGAAACCAAATATGATGAGAACACAATGAAAATGTAAATGACTTTCCCCCACCAGATTCATTACTTCTTGTATTACAATAAGCTATGCAAATATAAGCCTAGGTTACATGGCAATAGAATAGTGATTTAGAAGGCAAGCTTCATTCAGATAAGTGCCAGTTTGATTGCAGGCTTTACCTTTAAATACCATTGCAGCCTTAGACAGAAAAAAACTTAGCTTTTCCATAACTAGTAAATAATAATAACAATCTTATAAATTATGGTAGTAAGTATATGTATTTTCATATATTTCATTATTTTACTTGTGGTTCAAGAACTTTGGTAAGATAGCTGTTTAGGATTGAAGGGGTCCAGGATATGCCACCTCAGAATACTTTGGTGTATGGATTCTTATGAAAGTAGTAGAGAATCAACAGAGGAAGGAAGAGTTCTCTGTTCTCCTTTCTGCCTAAACATAAGGTATCAACTTCTCTTTGTGGAGGTATCCCTCTCTACCTTAACAAAAAGAGGACAGTGACTCATCAGCAGACACAGAGAGCTGGAAGCAAGATAAGCCTGTGTAAATAAACCTTACTAAAATAAACTTTATCTTTCATTAGCTTCCCCTATATATACCGTAATCACTTTACCATAGTTTATGATCTCTTGAAGCTCAAGCTCCTTTTCCTTTTTTGCATTTCACATTTCTATGAGCTCTAGTGCATGCAAATATTAACAAAAATTGTAAATCTTTTCTCCCCTTTATCTGTCTTTTGTTTCACACAGTCCCAGATATTATTATTTATCCCTCTCACGTGTTTTGTAGCTTGACACATATTAAGAGCTCAATATATCTTGGATTGTTAAATAAAATAGTAAACAGAATTTTATAATTCTATGACTTGCTAATTGTCTGTAAAAGCTTGTAAATGAACATTTCTTACTAAATGTAGACACATGGAATTGCATTGATTACTTCTAAGACTTGAGCCATTCAGAGTGCAAT
>NC_081558.1:194520742-194548408 GCF_022355385.1 Mustela nigripes
CAACAAATAAAACGAGATATCAAGATACTTCTGAGAAGTAGAGCCTAAGAGGGTAGAGGAAAAGTTTTTCCTTCCCAACAAGACCTCTAGATGCTAGACATTTTAGCTTTAAAAATGGGTAGCTCAACTAAGAATAAGACCTTTTTAAAAAATTGTCCAGAAAATGAAAGTTAAAAGAAAAAAAAAGTTTAAGAAACAAATTCTTTAAGAATTACCTACGTCTCAAATGTTTCTCGTTACTAGGAGCTATTCATCTTTACGTCCTCTATGAATCCTCAGTTTTGATATACAGCAGGCACACTGTGCTCAATAAATGTATTATATTTGCAATACCCCTGTGCTATTTTTAAAATTATTAATTATTTATTTTTTGAAACAGTCATACTGGTTTCCTAAGGCTGCCATAACAGTCACCACATACTTGCTAGTTTAAAATAACAGAAACTTATTCTCTCATAGTTCTGCACTAGCACCAGAGGCTAAGGAGAATTTCTTTCCTTACCCCTTCTAGCTTCAAGTTCCTTGGCTTGGGGCTGCAAAGCTCTAATAATCACTACCTCCTTCTTCACATGGTTGTCTCCTGTTTGTGAGTCTTTCTCTAAATGTCTCTTTTAAAGACATCCCAAAAATGGATTACTTAACTTGATATCAAGTACTTCTAAAGTCAATGCTGTGGACATCTTAATTTTTCAAACGTATTTTTTTTTCTTGTGTCTTATATTCCAACTTGATTATCTCTGACAATAGGCATTAAATCTGTGTATGTTTTCTAACAAATATATATAATGTGTCAGGCAATCAGCTGAACATTTCACAAACAATTTTATTAACTCTATAAGAAATCAGAGAGAAAGCCATTTCACAGATGTCAGGATTTAGAATACTGAGTTAATTAGAGAGATTTTGTGACAAAATACCAAACCTGTCTTTGTTCACAATGTTTTCTTAGCCACTTGTATTCCTGTATTTCTGCTTTAAGCTTTATTTTGCATAATCTTGAAAGTGGAGCTCGTCAGGATTTTTTCACGTTTGTGTTGCATCTGTATACCATGCACTAGTTTTCCTCTTGTACTAGATCAGAAGTTGCTGTTTCCTTGTTGTATCTTCTGTTCTATTTTTTATATATAATTGTATCTTGCTATGAGACAAATTTCTTATTTATTTAGGGAAATTTGGGCTTTCTTTTTTACCTGTTGGGTCCTCCATTCTACCAGAGACATTTTCTAGGCTGAGGCCTATATCCTAAGCGTGATTTGTCACCAACGTAGGACTGAATTCTCTACTTCTTTCTTCTACTCTTTGAGGATTTTTAAAATTTCCAGACTTTTTGCATTCTGGGAAAAGCTTCACATCTTGCTTTCAAAGCAGTGGTATCTAAACACTTTTGTTAATTTACCATATCTGAAAAACAACTATTAGCTATTGTTTCGATATGTGATTGAGTGTACATGCGGATGCATTGTTTTGTTACAAACATCGTAAACCATCAATGTCCACAACAGACAAACTGAAAAGAGCCAAGATGCTCTTTAACAGAGAAATAGATAAAGAAGATGTGGTCCATATACAGAATGGAATATTACTCAACTATCATAAAGGATGAATACCCACCTTTTGCATCAACATGGATGGGACTGGAAGAGATTATGCTAAGTGAAAGAAGTCAAGCACAGAAAATCAGTTGTCATATGGTTTCACTTATTTATGGGCCATAAGGGGTAGCATAGAAGATATTAGGAGAAGGAAAGGGAAAATGAAGAGGGGGGAAATCAGAGTGGGAGACAAACCGCAAAAGACTATGGACTCCAGGAAACAAACAGGGATTTAGAAGGGAGAAGGTAAGGGGATGGGTGACCCTGGTGATGGGTTTTAGGAAGGCACAGATTGCATGGAACATACCGGATGTTATAAGCAAACAATGAATCATGTAACACTACACCAAAAACTAAGGATGTACTATATGGTGACTTACATAACAAAATAAAACAAAACAAAAACAAAAACAAAACCCCTAAAACATTATAAACCATGCACAAAAATAGAAATTATGAAGTTAAAATCACCAAAAAAAAAAAAAAGTAAAGATTTTCCACTATTTTTTTTTTTTCATTTGCCATAGTGGATGCACTAAATCCAACCACTGTAATTTTTATTTTGAGGTCCAGTATGCAAATGAGCACAGTCCTTTACTCCATGGGCACACGAGGGTTGGTCTGTTTGACCACCTAATCTCACGGCAGTACTGACTTCAGACTGAATGTGCTACTTCTCTCATGTGAACATCAGTCTCTTTGATTTTTGTCCCTATTCTTTCATAGAAGGGGTTTTACATCTGTATCTACCCTGTAATAGTGGGAGCATTAAACAACTTGCAGAGCTTTGCTACTACAATATTTTCCACTTCCCACAATCACAAGAAATGAAGTTTTCCTTTGAGTTCTTTTGGTTTTTGAGTATTTTTTTTTCAAAAGTTATGGAACAAGAATTAAAGCTGGTGTTTAACATGAATGTTCAGAAGTTTATTATCACAGAGATACCAGCAGAAAAAAAGTTTTTAAAATCATATTAAAATTATGTAACTTTTCTAGTTTCTTTGACATATACCCACATAATAGGTTCCTCCCCATGGGGAACTCATTGGGGCTTGTGCTGAATATAAGCATCTGTTTTAAACTAGCCCTATGGGAAGTCTCACTTGAATCTCTACTTCAGATGAAAGCATTTTCAACTTTTTCTCTGACATTGATTTTGTGGAAATTTATGGCCCTCTATAAATTGTTTGGAGCTAATCTTAATATTGAATCAAGTAGGCACAGACAATTAAAGGTAGAGAAAAACCACTTTCAGTTGTTATTGATTTAACCAAATCCTGTCATCCATATTAAATGTACAGGTATTTAGATCTTTCTGCGTTAACATCTGTAATGATTGCAGTGGACCTGGAGTGATTATCTCAAGAATTTTGATGGTAGTATTTTTGGAACTTATGAAAATAATGTATCAGGAGGTAGAATGGTGTCATTTTGTGAGCCTTTCCTGTATCATCCAATTACTCATCTTTCCATATGGTCATTTAAAAATGGTATGGAGAAAATCTTTAAAACAAATTTATTGTTAATTTTTACATGATAAAATTTTATGCATTTTAAAATATGTTACTCTAAAAATCTCTGTACTAACTGTTGGTTCACAGTAGCCATGGGCTCAACTGTAGAAATAATTTCTCCTTGCAACTCTTCCATCGCTTGGTCTCTTTAAACCTCTTAACAATATGATGTGGATATTTTAATGACTTCCATTGAGAACACATAACACACGTGACAATTATAAGCAGATTATATTTTTAAAAAGATATTTACATAGTTTGAAGTCATAGTTTAAGATCTGGATTTTAGTCCTAGTTCTGACATTCACTAGCTGCCAAAGAGAAAAGCTATTGCTTTATGTCTCAGTGTCTCTATTTCCTTTTTAGCAAAATAATGTTGACTGTTTAATGGCCATCAAGCTCCTTTACTTCTGTTCATCAGTGTTGAGGTAGGACAGTCCTAGGTGTTATACACTTCTTAATAGAGATATATATCTATTATTACAGATGATTTAAAAAGTGAGGAACTGCACATATCTAGCAAGAAGAATGTTTTATAAAATAGATACAAAGCCATCAAACTGTCTTTCTTTACTTTATGCTGCATGAATTGATCTGTCCATACAGTTATTCATAGAAATATGATTTATTTATAGAGAACCAGCTACAGACTTGAACATATTTTTTCCTACTTTTTGAATTTAAGATCACTGTATCAGATACTCTGGTTTGTACATTTTGGCATCACAGAATAAACATCATTTATGCTTATGTCTTGAATAGTTTATATCAATATTTTTATATGCCAAGTTTCCTGACATTATTTCTAACATTTCATAATTCAGTGACAGTATAGTCAGTGGCAGAACTCAGTATTACATTAAACACAAGGTGATATTTTCCATGACTGCTTTGTTTTCTCTTTATTTATAACAGATTTAGTATTTTTATAAAGTTACGTTTTTCCAGACATAAATAAGACTCAAGGACTACAGAATACACATTAATATCACTGATTACCAAGTTAACTTCACTAAATGCATATATCTGACTTCACAAGTCTGGTGTCTTATTATCTATTTATCTATCTGTCCATCATTTATCCATCTATCTATCTATCTATCTATCTACCTATCTATCCATCTTCTGTCACCTTCTGATGAAAGAACTTGAGGCAACTCCTTTTATATAGAAAGCTTTAATTAATCAGAATATTTTAAAAGAAGTTTTATAACATTTAATTACTTTAGTCTCTACTATTATTTAAGTTTTTTTTTTAATAATTAAATATTTTTATTTTCCCATGTTTAGCATTTTAGATTGGTAAGAGAAAAGAACTTTGACATAGAAAATGTTCTTATAATCTAAATTTTTCAGGAACAAATATCATCTAATGTGAAATTTGAAATTATTTACACATGCATTACTGTGGAAAGAATATTTTTCTCTTTTCCTTTGAAGGATGTATGACATTTTTTATTTGAAATTGCCGTTGTTAAAGCTTATTTTGTTTATTGTCTCTTTTTATTTAAGTTTTAATGAGAAACACATATTTAATAATCCATCCTTTAAAAGTTATGGTTTTATTGTATTTAATACTGAGAGTTAAAGTTCTCTTCTCATTTTCCCTGGACAGACCAAATGTATTTCCACTTTTTCCTGTCTGAAATGGATCTACTAAATCTAGGATTTTTTAATGTAAAATGAACAGTAATGTGCCTCAAGATACAACAAAACAGACTGTTTTTCTGGAATGCAGTTAAACCACAGATATTTTATGCTTTGTGACAACTAAGTATTCCATTAAGAGTTAAACTCACAAATTCTTTCTCACTAAGAAATGTGGAATAGTGTTATATTTAAAGTCAGGAAACTTATTTTTTAGCATTGGATTTATCAGTAAAGAAGTGAAAGACTTTTAAAATATCTATTGGGTTTTTATTATGTGCCAGTCCCTCATCCAAGCCAAATTATATATTACTAACTTATTGAATATTCACAGAAACCCGGTTAGATAGCTACCTCTTATGACAGGATTGAGGAAATTGAGGCATGAAGGTGTTACTTACATGCCTTGTGACCAGTAAGACTCATGTGTCAGGACACAAATGGTACACTGTCTTATAAACCAAAGACTGAAAAAATTTAAGGGCCTTGCTAGCTTTATTTAAATAAAAAGTGTATCTCAAAATAATTAAATAATTAATTAAATTAAAAAAATATATCTCAAACACATGGAAAGATTGATCACTTAGCAGATTTCAAACCCTTATATGTTAGCAATTCTGCTCTAGAGCATGAATCATCAAACTATATACTATATGACGAATCTCACCTACTGCCTATTTCTATATGAACAATACACTAAATATATAGATATAGATTTATAAATATCTATATATATATGACATGTAAGTGTATATATATAAACATATGTAAATGTATATATAAACTCATATATAAACTATATATGTATATATAAAAATTTATATTTTATATAAATTTAGATAATTATATATAAAATACATGTAAATATATGTAATCAGTTTTCATGCTGTGTATGGCTATTTCAAGAGTTAAAAGGAAATATTTGGCCCAGAAAGGTGAATGTATTTACTATCTTGGCTTTTAAGAAAAAGTTTACTGGTCCTCAGTCTATTATGCACACCAAGAGAATTATTTATGTTGAATCAGTGATGTCAAATTAGTAACTTTTTATTTTATTTTTAAAGTGCATTTATTTGAGAGAAAGTGAAAGAGAGAGTGGAGAGAGGAGAGCAGAGAGAGAGAAAAGCAGATTCGGGGTTGAGCATGAAGCCTGACACGGAGCTCAGTCTCACAGCCCTGAGATCATGACCTGAGCCCAAAGCAAGAGTCAGATGCTCAATCAACTGAGCCACCCAGACACCCCAACAATTCTTATTTTAAACATACATAGTGATTTTTTTCAAATATATTTATGAATATACAGTATATGATAAGTACTGGAACATTAAATTATACAGTAATGCCAGTACACATGAAAAAATTAGAAAAGGTAAAAAACTAAAATATAAGTATTGATTTTTATGTTTAATAGCATTTCAAAGACAGTCTCAGAGAATGTTGGAACATTTGGAAAAATATCTCTCATGCAGCGGAAAGAATTGTGATTTTAAGGCTGGGCTATGAGACATGAATGGAAGGTTGCACTCTGGTGAGACAGAATTGTAAATAACATACCTAAAAACAGCTCTCTTTCCCCTGTGGTTGCGTTCCCTCTGTCTCTGCTTCTGTAAAAATCTGTTGTTTTAAATCTTACAACCAGTGTCTCAATTCCATTGGAGACAATTATAGTATCAGGGATATATTTTTCATTATATATATGAAGATTATGACTTTCCCTGTGTCTTTAACATTTCTGGATCCTCCTCATGTTTTGCAAAGTTCCCTATTATATTAACCTCAGAAACTTTTTTACAACTTCTGTGTTTTTAAAGTTCATAGTTTCAATTTTGTCTCCTTATATTTACCAGATTACTCTGCTTTCCTTTTTATGGGAAATGAACTCTGTCAGGAAATAATTCTTTCAAATTTCTCCCATCTCTTGCACATTTACCCCTACCAGCATTTCGGCATGCTTCTTTCCTGCTAGTCTCATTCTCTTCTAAAATGCAATCCACTTACCTGGCATGGGATCATGTTTTCTGTCCTCTCCTTGGGAATTTAACTCAATTTCATGTAGCTTCAACTTACCTATTTGGCAGTTTCCTTCAACATGCAAATACACACATTAAAACATATCCCATAATCATTGGCATTCCACAAGACTTGGACTTGATCTTTCCTGATTCTGCATACTCTATCTGAGAAATTTCACTTTGTATCTTAGACAGTCACTTACTAGAGATGTTTCCCATATCTCTCTCATTCTCCCCCAAACTTATTTAGGTTTCTACACCTTAAAGTATATTAGCTTAAAATATAATCTAACAGTAGCAAAGGTCTTCCAATTTGTAATCCTTTCCTTATTCCTTATCTCAGAGAATAAAACCATCATCTCTCCTGTTTCAAAGAACAAGCCACCTCAATTTTCTTCCAAATGTCTGCTTTTAAGGTTCGACATTAATATTTCAAAATGTTTTACTGCTAGTATGCCCCATAACTATCTGTTCTTCACATTCTGATTTCGATTTTCTTTCATTAGATTCTCATATTTTCTCAACTGAGTTGTTTCACTTCTTTCTTATAGATTTCCCTGACATCAGGCATGCTTGTGCTCAAGTTCACGTGTTCTATTCCTGTCACACTCATATTTCAAACCTTACAATGTGATTACAACATTAATATAGTATCCACCTGCTTATTCCCATAATTTCCCTTAGCATGTAGAATAAAAATCTAAAATCTTATATATGACTTGCAGTCCCATTATGAACTATGTGTTGATGATTCTCCTTTCCTCCTGCCCTTTCTTCATGGTTTATGTTTCGCTATTTCTCATCCCCAACAATGCTATGGCTTCTTATATCTGTGTGCAGGATGGATGCATTTGCTGGTTTGTCTAAAAGACTCTTCTTCATCTTGTTTCATCTTCAAGCCTGTATGCTCTTGGAGCCCACTCTGATCTCTCCAGCTATACCTCAGTGCACATACATTAGTGCTGAATTCCATGTTTACAGAAGATATATATATTGCATATAGCTTTCATGCTAATTTCTAATTTGTTTTACACATGTCTATTTATCATTACATAAGAGCTTTTGAAAGCAGGATATAAACTGTATTCCTCCCTGTGTTCTCGCAAGGAAGATTTTAGTGCCAGATTTCAGATTTTAATTTGGTAAAAACAAAAGAAAACAAAAATTTAGAGAGACAAGTGTGAGATCTTGGCCTCCATCAACCCTTATATTCATAATTTATTTCAGTACTTATTATGTCAGCCACTATGTAGATAATTTAATGAAAATCATCTCTTTAATTCATGAATCATCCTTTCAGGATAGATAGCAATATAATTGTCACTTTATAGATGATGAAACTGAATCTAGAGACCTACAGAGGTTGCCTACAGACAAAAAAAAAAAAATGTGATCTTAATAGTAGACCATATTCTTTGAGTTCAAGATTAATTAACAAATTAAGTGCAGAGGACACCCAAGTTTGTTACTGACTAAAACTTTATAAACAACAAAACTATTTTTTTTTTCTCTGCTTGAATTTCTAAAACCAACCATAAGGGTTCAAGATGCTAGGAATCCTAGGAGTTTGGGCAGCAACATGTGAAAAAGACATAAGAATTTCATTGGATAATGTAATGGTCATTGCATAGGCTGAATGTGCTCTTAGTCTGTGATAACAGAAGAAGCCTGGCATTTATATTATTGGAGGTGATTATTTGTTTCTAATTGCTGTAGGTTAGATTTCACATAAAAGATTGCTTTAAGTAATGGATATAAAAAGTTAAGACATCTAGACTAATTGGGTAATGTTTAGAAAAAAAAAGTATGATTGATAAGAAGGAAATTTTTGCCAAATTTGCAATAAATATGAACAACTCTGGAATATTTAACTGGAATGGAGAAAGAGCTGCTTTTCAAATATTTCAACAACTCTCATGTGGAAGAAGATATGAATTTCATTTGTTTTTGTGGCTTTATAGTTTAGAAGTAGGCCCAGTGGTTAAGGAAAGGAAGGGGGTCCTGAGAGAAAATGATTGCTTAAAGAGTCACTGACTTTGCCCTAGCTGGAGTGATCATGCATTGCCTAAACAGACATATTTGTGGACTAGTATTATTACAGACATGGATGGAATAGGTGAAATTTAAGAACCCCCCAATCTTATCTTTCTAAAATTTTAAAATTATATTGCTATTGACTTACAGAATTTTAAAATTTAAGCATAATGCTTATGCTGCAATTATAAATACTGTATGTACTTTAAAATAAGATTTGAGTTTACTGCTTTTAAAGTGAAGTGTGTGGCTTTCTTTCAATGTAGACTTTGATAAGGACAATAAAATGCCATGACATGCAACATCACATCCAAATTTTAATGTCAAAACTTGATCTATTGCAAAACCAAGTGGATTGTTTTTCAGAGAAATGGAAAATGTATTTAAAAATGTCCCATAAATCTGTTCCCCAGATTGCAGTTTACGTCAGCCTTTAAACATTTAAAATCATGGAAAGTAAACATCATAAAGTGGTCTAAAATTATACTGAGTCTGTAAGAAGTATCCTTTATGGTGTAATATGTAATAGAAACCTTTTCATAGTACTATGAATTTTGTGCTAAGGTCCAACATTAAAAATACCTTTTCTGATAGTTTACTGTTAATAAGTACTTATCTCAGGGGAAAGACATTTAAAATGGAAAAGAAAATGACAAAATAATTTTCAAATCAGAAGATAGTTTGAAAAAAAAAATTAAGGAAGCTGTAAGATTAAATGAAAGTAGTCATTTAACCTGAAAAGAAAGCTGCCTCCAAACAATTTATTTTTAAGGTTTTACCCAGATAAAGATTTTAATTAGAAATATTTTCACTAAATATTCACTAAATATTGCATATAGGTTTCATGCTAATTGGAGCATAAGGAATAACACGGAGGACATTGGGAGGAAGGAGAGGAGAAGGGAGTTGAGGGAAGTTGGAAGGGGAGATAAACCATGAGAGACTCTGGACTCTGAGAAACAAACTGAAGGTTTTGGAGGGGAGGAGGAGGGGGATGTGGGTGAGCCTGCTGGTGGGGAGTGTTGAAGGCCGGTATTGCACGGAGCACTAGGTGTGGTGCATAAACAATGAATCTTGGAACACTGAAAAAAATAAATTAAATTTAAAAAAAAAAGAAATAAGTTCAATAAAGTTAAAACTATTTTGAACATTTTTATAATACTATTATTTGTAAAATACAGAATTCTATATGTTGTCTGACTCAGCCTGATAGAATTTCAAATTTAAAAAGAAGGGTAGGGGCACCTGGGTGGCTCAGCAGGTTAAAGCCTCTACCTTTGGCTCAGGTCATGATCCTAGAGTCCTGGGATGGAGCCCTGCATCAGGCTCTCTGCTCAGCAGGGAGCCTGCTTCCCTTCCTCTCTCTCTGCCTGCCTCTCTGCCTACTTGTGATCTCTCTGTCAAATTAAAAAAAAAAAAAAATCTTAAAAAAAAAAATAAAGAAAGGTAATACTATAAAAAAGATTTTATACATCATAATAATAATATGTGGGAAGTAGAGAACATTTTTATATTAATCAAGAAAAAATATTTAATTGATATCTCAGTGAGTGAAGTTTAAAAATATTAATGCATATTAAACTATTATTCAAATGAACTGGGTGGCAATTTCAAAGTAAATGTCACTTTGTCCTAAGAATTTAATTTTATTTTTATCTTATTTGTTTTTTTTTTTTTTTTTTTTTTTTTTTTTTTTTTAATTTTTTATTTTTTATAAACATATATTTTTATCCCCAGGGGTACAGGTCTGTGAATCACCAGGTTTACACACTTCACAGCACTCACCAAATCACATACCCTCCCCAATTTGTTTTAGGGATTTTCTTTATTTATTTATTTGGGAGAGAGAGAGAGTGAAAGAGAAAGAGAAAGAGCACAAGCAGGGGGAAGGGCAGAGGGAGAAGCAGACTCCCCTCTTAACAGGGAGCTTGATGCAGGGCTCGATTCCAGGATCTGGGCTGAAGGCAGATGCTTAACTGACGGAGCCACCCACGCATCCCTTAATTTTATTATTAAATATGTAAATATGGGTTGATAAATGTTCTTCTCTACTATCTTGATAAGGGATTTGGCTTCCCTTATAAATATTCATTCTTTACGTTCTTTACTTACTGGGTCTCTGACTTTCAAGACAGGTACCCTCACATACTTCCTTCCGGTGATTCTATTTCAGAGAGAGCAGTGTCTGTCTGGATGACAGAACCAAGTTATTCATTTTTTAGAATGTAGCAATCAGCTAACTGAAACACCATTAACCAGATGGATGATCATCTAATACAGAACATAAACCAAAGAACAGCTTGAGTGTTGGTAGCTCTTCAACAGAGAATGCTAAGACCACATGCACAAAGACTTTCTCCATAAGCAGGAAAGCCATTGTGGTTGTAGGAGTCTTCTCAAGATTTTATACTGGTAATCTCTCTTATTTCATTGGAGTTAATCCAAAAGATGAAATCCATTACCTTTCATAGCTATAAATGTTAAGAGTTCAGTGCAGGCTCAAAGCATAGATATCACAATTGGTCATTAAATAAGAAAAGGGTTCTTAAGAGATAACACTACAGTTAAACATTTTATTTTCATATTAATTATCTTAATTCTCAACCTGAATAGGTTTACCTTAAGACACAAATATTGGAGAGGAGAAATTGAAAAGTTCTCACTTTTTAAAAATTATTTATTTTTTAATTTTTTTTAAAGATTTTATTTATTTATTTGACAGACAGAGATCACAAGTAGGCAGAGAGGCAGGCAGAGGGAGAGGAGGAAGCAGGCTCCCCGCTGAGCAGAGAGCCTGATGCGTTCTTACTTTTTAATGAGAGCGATTTGACCCTTATAAAAGCTAGTGATGACCACAAGGAACAGCTCACTTAGAGCTCAGTAGGTGGACTAATAAAAAGTTATGTAGAGTTCCTGTAAAATTCCATTATTACATCATTATAGATTTATAAGAAAAGTATAAACAAGGAAGAAAACATATATAAGGCATTAAAAGTTCTTCAGAATAGCTGATATTGATGTAAATAAAATGCTCAATTAGAAAAACACTTTTTTTAGTATCCTGAGGTTAGATCCACTTTATAAATAGCTGTAAAATAAACAATATGCTTTTTTCCCTCTCAAAAATTCTATTGAGTCCAATAGAACTTATTAAAATTTGGGCTAAACCTTTTCCATATATGTGTGAAAGTATAGTTATAATAAAATTGGAAGAAGATTCTACTTACGTATATTTTCTAACTTCAAAGGGACTCAAAATGTGCTTTTGTATCTTTCTTTCCTTCCTAAGAGCACTGAACTTTTAAATATATGTGGTCATAATTTTACAAAGTATTTCTGTAAATTTGTAACTGAGAAGCTGGCTTTTTTAGTGAATATGTTTGTCAACATAAATTGGTAAAATTCAACCCCTAAACATATAATACTGCAGAGAAATTCCCTTTTTCTTAAAATAAAATTATTGAGTTATCCATTATTTTACATTATACATATGTACTTAAAATTGGTTATATAAAATAATCTATGCAAGTGTATGTTTTTTTAATCTGAAATTAAGAGTCTATTCAAATTTTGTTTATTAGAATGTTTGAAAAAAAAACTTTCTAAAATGATATAGTTTGTTCTCTCCAAAACTCAAAAATCATGAATTTTCAAGTTATGCCCAGTATATGGAAATGGCCATGTCCAAATGTCTCCTTGGCATAATAAATTTAATTCATTAGATGGAAATGCTAAACTAAAAAATTCTATGGGGTCCCATATACCCCATAAAGGTGTCCCTCACTCACCACTAAAATATAACTGCCTTGGAAGTAAAACTCTTGTAATATACTTTGCTGCTATCACCTTTCACTAGAGATTTTAACCAAAGAAATGACAGTCACTTTTAACTATTTCTACCTGCAGTCTACTGACAATTTTAAAATTCTGTATAACATCATAAAGCAGTCAATGGATATTCAAGACATCACACTCACAAAGCTTATTTGCCTGTAGCAAAATGTATTTTTCCTACAGGATAGCAAATACTTTTACAGTTAACATTTCATTCAAGATCATATAGATGCATCCTACTTATTAAGACATCTAGATTTCATTCATTTCCAGCTTTTTTATTGGATTGGTGAAATGCAATTGAGATACAAATAAGTTCCACATGTTTAAAATGTCAATTTGAATATATCCTACATATTTTTACTCCTGTGAAACCACCTGCAATCTCAAAAAAGTGAATATATAATGCCCACCACCTGTGGAAGTTTCCTTGTGCCATGAAGTAATCCTTCATTCTTATTGCCACTCCACCCCACCATTGACCTCAGGCAATCACTGATCAGCTTTCTGTCACTATGGATTAGTTTTAGTTTTCTGTGATTTTATATACATGGAATAAAACAGTATGTATTCTTCTTTTTGCCTGACTTATTTCACTAAATATAATTACTTGAGATACATTCATGTTGTAGTGTGCTATAATGATCCATTCTTTGTATGAATATATCACAGTATATTTATCCATCCACTTGTTGATAAAAACTTTAGTTATGTCTGTTTGGGGCTATTATGAATAATAATGCTATGAACATCCACATACAAGGCTTTGTACAGCATATGCTTCTATTTCTGTTGGGTAAATGCTGAGAAGTGGAGTCATTTTATTATATGGCAGATATATCTTTAACTTTTTAAAAAATATTTTTATTTATTTATTTGACAGACACAAGTAGGCAGAGAGGCAGAGAGAGAGGAGGAAGCAGGCTCCTTGCCGAGCAGAGAGCCCGATGTGGGGCTCGATCCTAGACCCTGGGATCATGACCTGAGCCGAAGGCAGAGGCTTTAACCCAGTGAGCCACCCAGGTGCCCTTATATCTTTAACTTTTAAAGAATTTGCCAAAATGTTTTCTAAAATGGTTGTCCCATTTTACATTTCCATCATCAGTGTGAGAAAGTTACAGTTCTTCCACATCTGCATCAACACTTGGTAGGATCAGCTGTTTTAATTTTAACCATCCTAACAGGTGACTATTCATAGCTCATTGGGGGTAAAAATTAGCACTTCTCTAAAAAAATGTTTATTCATATATTTTGTCCATTTTTTATTTGTCATTTCAGGCAGGAAGGTAAAATCGGTCCAGTTCTCTCCATGTTGGACAGAAATGGAAGTCTCCACTAGCAAAGAATTTTACAGGTTAAAAAATGGAAGAAAGAAAGAAGAAAAAAAGAAAGTGCAAGCCAAGCAACCAACATGAGAAGATAATATTAAACATTAGGTGATGTTATTCTCAAACTAAAGAAAAATTACAAAAAATGAAAAACATAAACTCTATAATCAGCTCTATAAATTAACTGACTTTGTTTTCCATGAGAGATATTATTCTATGTATTATTGATTTATAATCAAAAGTTGGAATATAGGGATTGTATGATGTACATGCACTATATTTCAACTTTGATTATATTTTCTTCTCTAACCTATCAATGATATTCTTCTTTGGGCCATTCCAGTTACAATATGATCAGAGTTTGTGCTGGGAGACACTGAAAAACCTGAGTTTCAAGAGAGTAGATGCAGTTCTGGTCACCAATATCTCTCTATTATTTAACATGCTGCCTGATACAGACTGTATCAGTCAGGGTTCTCCAGAGAGAAATAGAACCAATAAGATATATATATATACATAAAAAGAGATTTATTATGACATATTGGCTCACTTGATTATGGAGGCTCAAAAGTCCCACAAAAGATCTGCAAGTGTAGCTCAGGAAAATCAGTAGTGTAGTCCAGTCCAAACTGGAGGGCCTGGGAACCAGGGGAGCCGATGGCCTAAGTCTCAATCTAAATCCAAAAGCCCAAGAACCAGGAACACCAATATCTGAGAGCAGATGGAGATGGAGGGCCCAGATCAAGCCCAGAGATTAAATTTGCCTTTCTTCCACCTTTCTGTTCTTAAGCCCTCAAAGGATTGGATGAAGCTACTCATATTGTGGAGGACAATCCACTTTGACTCAGCCTATCATTTTGAATGTTAATATCTTTCAGAAACATCTTCACAGACATACCTAGAAATAATGTTTGACTGGCTATCTGGGATCCTTTAACCCAATCAACCTGACACATGAAGTTGATTATCACACACCACAAATAGTACACGAAAAATTGAAAGGTAGTGAAATAATATATTAAGTAGATATTCAAGTTATAGCTATAAAACAACCTAATTCAATGTCACTGATTGTCTATTATAATGAGCAATATTTTTTAAAAAAATCCCGAGACATGTAATTTTCTTGGGCAGGCCTACTAGTCTATATCCAGTTAGATACGTCTGCATTACTGAAGATGTCTTTTACCATCGGAAAATATTTGATTGTATATAATATTGTAGTTATACTATAGCATACTATACTATGCATAATCACTATGGCTTTGGTTTTCTTTCTAAATGCCTGAAGAGTCTATTGTAACAACAGGCATTAGGAGCATAAAGCATACTTTGAGTCATTGTTTAACAATAGTTTTCTTTATTCTCTCATAAATAGAATCATTAATAAAACTTCTTTTTAAATTTTTTTACAAGATTTTATTTACTCATTTGAGAGAGTGAGAGAGCATGCAAGTAGGAGAAGCAGAGGCAGGCAGAGACACAGATTCCCCCCTGAACTGAGAGTCCAACACAGAGCTCGATCCCAGGTTCCTGAGATCATGACCTGAGCCAAAGGCAGACACTTAACTATCTGAGCCACCCAGGTGCTCCAATAAAACTTCTTTTGAAATTAAACAGCCAATGCTCCATTTTAAATGTCCCTATAAGTTTTTAATATAGGGAGTATTTAGTACCAACATTTTAATCCAGGACAAAAAAAACATAAGACCAAGTATAACCCATTTAAAGTAGCCACATAAAATTAACTATGTCTAATCATACTCTGAAAGAAAAAAGGGATTAACATTCTAATTTACAATTATTTTCTAATATTAAATTTGGTGATTTTTAACAGCAGGGATTAGGGTAGTTTCTTTCTGGTGTAATTTGTTTTTTTTTAAACGGATTTCTTAACCACTTGGTGTAAAGTATGTTGTAAATGAAGCATGACATTTTTTAGAAGTCCATTAAGGTATTGATTTTTTTTTATTTAAGCATGTTTTATTTTTGTTACACAGTATATTAAACATGGTATTTTAACAAAAAAGACAACAATCTCATTGCTGATTGCGATCATCAGAGTAAGTTCTGGAAAATATTCTTACAAGTAAAATATTAAAGATTAATGAGGTCAATATTATCTAACAGTGGTATCTCTATTTCACACACATGCTAAAACTTTCTGCTTTCCATAGAAAACTCCATTCTTACTTCATAGAGTAAAAATCTTTCTCCTGAATTCCTTATTATGCACATTCAACAATGCTAGTCAGTATATAGGTTGGAGTGAAGACCAAAAGGAGAAATAATAGGAAAAATTCACTAATTCCTTGAATTCATGAAGTGAATAAAATATGTGTATAAGTCACTGTGGAGGTATTTCTATTTGTGTGCATATGTGAGGAGCTGGGAAGCCAAAACCATGAAAAAAATACAAAACTATATCAATTCCCTATAGTTGGAAACATAAAACATCATGGAATACACATTCCAGTCCTATGAGGAATCTGTTTTCACTTAGTTTTGTTCGTGCTTTAGAGAGACTCGAGCAGAACACATTGTGTTTGCAGTCTTAAACCAATGGTAATTTTGGATACTAAGAGAGACAGGTCTGTGAACACTTATAAATATGAATAGAAGCTATCCCTGAAGTTATATGTAAAAAGCATTTTTTGCATATAAAATAAATAACTAACATCATTTAATTGACATCTTCCAAGAGTTGTCAAGTCTGCAAAACCTCCTGATGATCTCTATCAATAAGATGTCTTTAAAGAGTGTTTTGTTTGATTAATAAACTAATACTGAAATAAGGAGCCTAAATAAAAACAAAACAAGCAAACAAACAAAAAACATCTTGGAACAGCAGAAATGAGGCAGTCAGTGTAGGACTCACAATTCATAAAATTATGAACCAGACTCATGTAATTAGATCGGATCCATCCAGATAATCCAGAATAATCTCCCCATCTCAATCACACCCTAAATCATACCTGTAACTTCCCTTAGTCATATTTTACAAAGGCCTCTCATTGTTTTGCAGAAAAAAAATGGGGAAATTATTACCTTGTTTTGAGTGCTTAATGATTGTATATATTTTTCTTCCTATAAAGAATAATGATTTCCCCTTCAAGATGTAGGAGTCTTAACCTCTGACACCTGTTACTATGTTACCTTATCAGGCATAAAAGAATTTACAGGTGTGATTTAGGGTATAGACTTTGAGATGGGGAGATTATCCTGGGTTATCCGGATGGATCTGATCTAATTATATGAGTCCTTAAAAAAGAAAGGACCTTTCCCAACTGTGATGAGAGGGAGACATGACTAGGAAATAATGGTCATAGAAATACGGTGTTGCTGGCTTTGAAGATGGAGAAAGGAGCCCATGACTGAGGGCATGCAGGTAACCTCTAGAGGCTAGGAAAGGTAAGGAAATGGCTTCCCTACCAGAACTTTCAGAAAGAAAACGGGACTGCTAACACCTTGATTTTAGCTCAGTGAGACCCTGGTTATACTTCTAACCTAAGAAAATTTAAGATAATAAATTTATGGTAAGCCACCAAATTTGTAGTAGTCTGTTATGGCAGTAACAGTACAATAATACAGTTCTTTATACAGTTATATAAAATAATGGTACAAAAAACTACCTTGAATCTTTATTATGTAAGAATTCAGAATTTCTCAACTAAGATTGGCATTGTCTTTTTAAATACAGGAGTGTAATAATTATTTGAGAATAATCAAAGCTACTTATCTGTGCTATTTAGGTCCTAACGGACCACTAACTCTCAAGGGTAAAAGTTGCTATGCTACACACTCAGTTTTCTATTGCAGCTAAACAAAGTACCACAAATGCATGGATTAAAACAAAATCCAGGGGTGCCTGAGTGGCTCACTGGGTTAAAGCCTCTGCCTTCGGCCCAGGTCATGATCCCAGCATCCTGGGATCGAGCCCTGCATCAGGCTCTCTGCTTAGCAGGGAGCCAGCTTCCCCCTTTCTGTCTCTACCTGCCTCTCTGCCTACTTGTAATCTCAGTCTGTCAAATAAATAAATAAATTCTTTTTAAAAAATCCATTTATTATCTATAGTTTTTTATGGGCAGAAGTTCAGGAACAGCATGGCCTCCCTGGGTCTTAAACAAGAGGGAAATCAGGGTGTCTGCAGGGCTGTGTTCCTGGGGTCGGTTTCTTGCTGGCTGTCCGTCTGACCTTCCAGAAACCGCCCACATTATGTGGCACTTGCAACCTTCTCTCATTTTCAGAGTCCGTACTGATGATCAGGTCCTTCTCGTGCTTTGAATAACTCCTGTTTCTTCCATCGTCTCATGTCTGCCTTTCTGCCTCCGTTTGCACTTTGGAAGGCCCATATGGTTACACTGGGCAAACCCAGATAACCCAGGGTACTCTCATCAAGGTATGTGACCTTCTTTCCATCCGCAGAATTCCTTTGCCACATAACAGAACATATTCTCAGGTTCCAGGGATTAGGGCATGGGCATCTTTGTACGGATGGGAGGGGAGATTATCCTGCTTAGAACACACAATTTATGAAATGAATTTTAAATCATCTTACTTTTGTTTAGGCATCCATAATCACAGATGCAGAAGTAAGCAGCCAATTGTGTTAGACTAACAGCTTGCTGTACTGATGAACAAAGAAGAAAATAATGTTGCATTAACAATCAGGTCTCCCAAAACTGAGGTGATGGTGCATGTGTATCAGCAGAGCTATGCTATTCATTACTATTTGGAGAATCAGAGATCCAAACTTTGCTTTGTTGACTCTTTTATCAGTACTATCTAAAAGCTTCATATACTACTCCATGACACTATAGGGCTTCGTACAAGGTTACAGGACATAATCTTACTTGTTGCTCTGCTCTATAGAATGTTAGAAGTAGAAACAGAAAATAACCCTTTGTGGATATTTGACGGATAGTGACACACATTTTATTTTTTTTAATGCCAAGCATTACTTAACATTTGAAAAGGAAAATATGATAAAAATTGATTTGGAAAAGTAGTTGTCACTATTCATGGAAAAAGTTCTTTATCTGTTTTTTTAATATTTTATTTATTTGAGAGAAAAGAGTAGAGAGCATGAGCATGGGAGAAGGGCAGAAAGAGAGGAAGAAACAGACACCCTGCTGAGTGGGGAACCCGATGAGGAGCTCAATCTGAGAATTCTGGGATCATGACCTGAGCCAAAGGTTTATGCTTAACTGACTGAGTCACCCAGATGCCACTAAAGAAATTCTTTATTAATTGCACAGATTTAAATTAAAGTCTGTTTGCATATGAAATAGTTTAACATCGAAGCTCTCTTGTTTATAATAATGACAATAATAGAGTGATACCTGTTTAGAAAAGCAACCCAATTAAAAAATATTTTTATTTAACACTCTGGCTGTTTTCTATCTTTGACTTCTATAATTATAAAAAGTTCCGTTTTGAATATTGGTGATTTTTTAAATTATTCTGATAGCAGAACAATGAATAGTTTGTATTTTCCAAGAAGCCGAATTTCTAAAATGCAGGGGGCACATGATGAACAGAAACCGCCCACATTATGTGGCACTTGCAACCTTCTCTCATTTTCAGAGTCCGTACTGATGATCAGGTCCTTCTCGTGCTTTGAATAACTCCTGTTTCTTCCATCGGCACATATGCGATGTTTATTTGTTCATTTTGTACAAAATAGTGGTTCTGGGTCATATTAAATTTCAAATCATCTTAGAATGACCTTGCCATGTTCCTGGAGCAGGTTGGCCCCATTGCAATTGCTCAAAGTGAGCATTTGCATCTCTGCTCCCATTTAATTTTAGTGTTCGGTGCTGGTCTGACATCCTTACGCTAGTTCAGTTTTTGAATAGGCAAAATGTGTTGTTGGTGACATATCTAAGGTTACTATGCATTGCAAAATAATTGGCATAGATTCTGAATTGCCATTTTTTCTGGCTCAAAGGTGCAGAGAAATCTGCATTTAAAGAATATGTATTTGAGCAAGACTGAAACTGTAATAAGTCATTAAGACCGTGTTCCCCATATTTAACCCTGGATAGTTGTGGTAGATGGTAAGGCACTTCTATAAAAATTTATCATTTTAGGGGTGCCTGGGTGGCTCAGTGGGTTAAGCCTGCCTTCGGCTCAGGTCATGATCTCAGGGCCCTGGGATTGAGCCCCACATCAGGCTCTCTGCTCAGCAGGGAGCCTACTTCCTCCCCTCTCTCTGCCTGCCTCTCTGCCTGCTTGTGATCTCTGTCTGTCAAATAAATAAATAAAATCTTTTTTAAAAAAGTTATCATTTTATTTGTCCTTCCAGAAGAAAATGGTGAAATTGAGACTGGATTTCCCCAAAATTGTGGTTTTTGTTTTGTTTTTTTCAGGGTGACTGATACATTTTTTTAAACTCTTGTAATAGAAGACATGTGGACATTGAAATTAGGGCACCAATTTGGTTCTATGAATTTGAGAGATCACATGTTTCAGAAATTGAGTGAAATGAGAAAAAAGCCAAAGGCTATACTTCTTACTGATCAATCTGTAAAAATAAGTAAAGAGTGGTCTCTCTATTCATTGAAAGTGTTATCAGGCTCTTTTCTAGGATGAATCAGATCTTATTCTGAATGCTTTCCTTGTAAAGTTCTCCATAATAAGTGGGCCGTTTGGGGGACATTCAGTCATTACTTCTTCAATGAAAATTGGATGAACCAGCCACTATTATATTAGCTTCTAGCAATACAAATTGAACAAGCTGGCCATGGAAACTGAAAAATGGTACTGACAATCTTAAAGAAGAGATTGTATCTATGGAAAACAGGGTTCCCTCAGAGTAAGGGAAGAGTTTACTTATTCATAAGACTGATATTTAGATATGTGGTCTCAGAGAAGGATTCCAATTTTCAAGAAAATTATTTAGCATGAAAAAAATAAGGCTAGAGGAGACCATTCACAATTTGGGCTCATCCTCTATTTAGCTAGAAAATCATTTAGTTAATCATTATCAGTCAATGACTTACTGATATGTCAAAGAATTCTCAAATCACATTATTGTTATCTTTTCTCTATCATTTAAAATTTTCCATCCTCCTCCAAGGGAATTATTTCATTTTATAATGTTCTATAGAGGGATTTCAATATTTGATCTGTGGGTCAAACCATATCTCTGTGGGAATCTGAGGCACTACTTGGAATATTTTGGTAAATGGGATGCAAGGGTGGTTCAGTCAGTTAAGTGTCTCCCTTTGGCTCAGGTTGTATTCTCGGGATCCTGGGATCAAGTCCCTCATCTGGCTTCCTGCTCAGTCGGGAGTCTGCTTCTCTCTTACCCTCCATCTGTGCTCTTTCTCTCTCAAATAAATAAATGAAATCTTAAAACAATACATTTTGGTATCATTTTCCCTCAGTTGTTACCTAAAACAACTATGCTAGAAATGTTAACTGCTTCCCATTGGGCAAATGAGACAATGTGACCTCAGAGACGTAAGACTTAGATCTATTATGCTCTAATATTATTTGTCAGTTGTGGCACCCTTCACATTTGATTCTTTCCTCTAGTCACAAGATAGCATTTCCCATTCATAAATCAATCAGTATTTTAAACTGTTGTAAGGTTTTCCTTTTAGTAAGCTAGAAGTAAATATGGTTGCCATGACTGGGCATAGTAGACATGAAATCCTGGACTGAGATTAGTTGCCAAGCTTTGAGTAAGATTCTAGAAGTGACACCATGAGTGGACATTGCTTTGGATAATACATATTTCCTTCCAGAGTCATGGCAACTACTTAGAGTAATGCAGGAAAAGTGTTCTAGAAAAAGCTGAATTGAAAGCATGGTCACAAGCATGAGCAGAGAATAGAGCACAGGACATTTCTATTTTTATTTTTTTTTCCTTAAATCTACAGAAAGTTCTGCTTACTGCTTACTTCAACTTTTGATAGAACAGCCTCTTGCCCTTTTGTTTAAGGGCACCTTAAAAGCACAAAGCATCCTCTAATACCTTCATAAATTTTCTTTCTAAACATACATAACCATGCTTTTTTGGAAAAATGATTTACCTTACTTAATATAGGGCATTTCTTTGCCATTTTATTTAAAACAATGCAAAGTTCTTTCAACTGCAACTGCTAGTTTTATTCAATGTTGTTACTCCCAGTTGTATTGTATTCCAAATGGGTTTCCTCTCTTGGTGATAAATGTCTTGGCTTTTAGTTTGACTGTGGAAATAGTGGAGAAGGTAGTCAATCAAAATGTACTTCTGTGCATTCAAATGAACCTTTTGGAAAAATGAATAAGATCAAAATCTTTAAAAGTCCCTAGTATGTTCACTGACTGCAGAAGTGATTAATCTTTTTACCCTTATGTTGGCAGCAGCCATAAAGTGCATGCAATTAAAGTCTATAATGACATATTTCTATGGCATGTACTGTGAAGCTGTCCAAGAGATGATAGGCTAGAAAAAAATCGGATATGTGCACCACGCTCTGCAAATAAAATTTCCTAATAAATGTGTTCAGCAGCATACAATTTGGACACATTCAATGGTTTTGTCAAATATTTGCTTGTAATAACTGTTTTCTTGCCCCAAGACTGTGTTAACTTCTAGACTAATGAAAGGCAATACTTTTTTTTTTTTTTTTTTAATCATCTTACTGATTTCTAGTTTAAGTGAGTAAACATCTGAAGCAGAATTTTAAATATGGGGATGGGTGATGAGTAAGAAGGTATCAGTAAAAGTGACAATATTTTTGCTGTTTTGTACAAAAGGGAAAAGCTATTCCATAACATTTTAAGTGATAAATATTTGGAAAATTATGCATGAAAAGATTCTTATTTAGATCATTTACCGTTCTTTTTAGCTTTCTATCTGTCCCATTTTGTACCTTTTGAAAAAACTGCTAGCCTTTCCCCAGTATCTATTCTACTTTTAGAGAGTATTAGAACACCCAGAGTGCTGCCCTAAAGAGACGGCATTTCCCAATCTCCTTGGTGTTTGGCTGTGGCCCTGCAATTAATTTCTGGCCGATGGAACATAAACGAATGGGCCAAGCCATTTCTAAGAATGGGTAACCTTCTTTTCTCCTATCTTCCTTCTTGAAAGCTGGAATGTTAGCATAATGAGCATAATGACTAGCATTAGAGCGGTCACTCTGGAACCTAGGAAGGGAGATAAAGATTGAGCATGACCGAGAGACAGCACACACTGGGTCAGGGATGTTTGTGGAGCTGCACTATGAGTTCTAGACCACCATGTTTATGAGAAAGAGAACCAATGTTTCTAACATGTGTAAGACATTTTCTGCAGCTCACAGTTGAACTTAGCTAATTCAGTAAGGAAAACCTTGAAAAAGCGTATCATGATAACGAGACAGTCGGCATTACTTTCAAAGTAGCATTCTGTACTTGGCAAGTACCTTTCTTGACAGAGAATATACACACTGAAAATGTTAAATTAAAGGTATGGAGTGAATTTACCACCCTGATGTTCGAGAACGACTTTTCAACTCACTTTTACTAACATAATTATCTAGAATTTAGAGGAGGATAAAATATAAGGATATAGAAAAGTTGCTTCTTTTGCACTGAGAATAAACTTATCATAACTCAGACAAAAATGTGATAGCTGTCAGCCTTGGAAATATGGTTTTATAATTCCAGATTGCAATCTAACACAAAGATAGGAAGTAGGAGAGTGTATATGGCACTGAAAATGGAATAGAAATGTGGGCATATTAGAGAAGGAGCAGGAGGTGGAAGTGGCCCAAGGCATTAGCGATATTGTCAGTAGAACTGGTTCTCCCAGGATCATGACACAAGAATAATTCAATGCCCTGGGATATTTTCTCCTTTTGTAGCTTCATTTCATACCAGATATTTTACTTTTTATTTATTCTGTATTTTGAATTTCCATTTTGAAATAACTCTTGATGTATAGGAAAGAATATATACAAAGTAGAAACAGTATAAAAAATTCCCAGACACATTTCATACTGCTTCTCCAAATGTTAACAATGTTGATAACCACAGGGCAATGACCAGAAATGGGTTATTAACACTGATGTAACAATATTCTTCACTTTATTGACCTTATTCAAAGGCAGCATTTGTCCTAATAAATACCTTTCTATAGACCAGTATTTTTAACTCAGGGTCATGCATTGCATTCAGTTGTTATTTCTTCTCAGTCTCCTTCAATCTAGAATAGTTCCTTGTCTTTTGTTTTTATGATAGTAAAACGTTTGAAGAATATTGACTCAGTATTTAATAGAATATCCCTCCATATCTGGTATTTGTTCATAATTAAATTCAAGTCATATATTTTTGACAAGAATACCGCAGAAGAGAGTCTCTGTCTTTCTTGATATTTTATATCAGGAGGCACATGATATTGATACATTGTTTTTTTTTTTAAAGATTTTATTTGTTTATTTGACAGACAGAGATCACAAGTAGGCAGAGAGGCAGGCAGAGAGAGAGAGAGAGGGAAGCAGGCTCCCTGCTGAGCAGAGAGCCTGATGTGGGGCTCGATCCCAGGACCCTGAGATCATGACCTGAGCCGAAGGCAGAGGCTTAACCCACTGAGCCACCCAGGCACCCCGATATTGATACATTCTATTATTGATAATACTAATTTTGATCATTTGGTTAAGGTCAGATATACTGGAAACTTATGTTGTAATTATCATTCCAAAATATGTTTCAGTGGGTTCATCTCTTTCCCACATAAATCATTTAAAATAACATGGCTGACTCCTGCAATTCAAGGTAAACTAACAGAGATAGGATTTTCCTGTCAAACTTAACTGACAACCAGACCAAATATATGAAACATTACTCTTTAAAAAGTGGGCAATGGACGGTGCAACACTATAATTACTAAGAGAATGGAAACAATTGATGGAAGCCTTATGATTCTACCAGCTCAATTCCTGGAAAAAATTTCAGGTTACTTCAAAAACAGTGGAGAAAACAATTGGCCAGCTATTCTTATGAATCAAGAAATAAATACTTACCATTAGACACCAAAATATGGGGACTTATTTGTTAACCTGCAAAGACGACTAGCACATCAGGACATGTTTGTAGATAAGGATATCTTTTTTAGCAAATTTGGAAATAGATTTTCACTTCTCATTTTGAAACGCCAAAGCATCATTTTGTCTGGAAAAATGGATGCTGAGTGGGATAATAACAGAATACAAAGGATCATGAAAGGTATGAAACAAGAAACATATGCTAAGGGATGGCATGCTTGTCATTCCTCCTAGAAGGTTATTCCTGAATGATTTAACGACTAAGTTACAATGAGGTTTATTGGAAATCTTGGGATCAATAGATTCTATGGCTCAGAAAACAATTGTCTAAACTTTTCCACATAGTTTTCGTGCTGTTTCTTTCACCACTTTCAATTGGCCATAAGATCTCCCACGATAACCATACTGTAGATTTTAGAACATGGCAGAGGTGTGTTGAAGTCTAATGAAACAACACACACACACACACACACACACACACTGCTTTATCAACAATTGTTACTAATTAGCAGTGGGATTTGGTATATTTTTCAACTCTATGACAGTTTCCTTTAAAATACAGATACATTCAACAAGTGAATTTTAATACCCCACTTAACTTTAACATAAAATTTATTTTTCTTTTTATGAACTGGTTTTGATGGATAAATTGCTGAATTAAAGAGAGGAGTTGACATTAAAAGGAAATATTGCACATTTCGTTAGAGAAGTAAATTTGTAGTCTTCTTTGTGTTAATTCAAATATAACTGTCAGGAGTTATCTTCTCAGCCTGCATTGACTTTAAGGAAGTTAGGAAAACTCGGATCATGATAAATAACCCTTGACTTACCACTGAAAGATGATTTCTAAATAGTGCAATTAGTGGCCAGCTGTAAAGACAAAAATCATATGCAAAAGGGTTAAAAAACGAATTGTAAGCAATCAAAATAAAGCATTTTAATTACTGGAGAGAGCATAAAGTGTTTTAGGGAAAATTCTATGTTTTTGTTTGCTTCATTAAATTTTACATATAATAAAACAATTGATATATTACATTTTCCTATTTACCTTTTTTTAAAGACATAAGGCAGGTAATTTCCAGAGATTGTAATAAAGTGCATACCCTTAGGAACCTTAAAACTGAAAGTATCTAAACTAACCTTCCTTGCTCCCAATATTTAGGAAGAATGTAGGCTTTTATCCATCCTTCATTAAGGGTATAGAATGAAACCTTCTCTGAATTTAAATTAAACCCCCAAACCTTTCTGGCGATATGTATAGAAAGTTATCTGAGTGACGGTAGTTCAGGGGAACTTGCCAGACATAATTTAATCAGACAAATTCAACATGAAGGGAGAAGCAGGGGATTCGATGGAAATTTCAATGTATACATCCTCTCTAGCCAAGTTAAATTTAATCTCCTCTACTGATTTTTTAATTAGCCAATTTACATATCAGTGGCTTCTTCTATTGGCCTTTTCTGGATATTTGTTTTTTACTCTATTAAACGACTTGCAGTAGCATCTCATTATATGTTATCTTTTTAATTTAATGCTCTTTTTTCTTTTATTTTGCTAGTTTACTTTTAAATATCCTTCAAGGGGTGCCTGGATGGCTCAATGGTTAAGCATCTGCCTTAGGCTCAGGTCATGGTTCCAGGGTCCTGGGATGGAGCCCCTTGGGCTCCCTGCTCAGGAAGAAGTCTGCTTCTCCCTCTCCCACACCCCCTGCTTGTGTTCCCTTTCTCTCTGTGTCCCTTTCTATTGAATAAATAAATAAAATCTTTAAATAAATAAATAAGTAACTATCCTTCAAAATTTAGCTAAAACATCACGATTTTCAGGGATTCCTTCCAGAATAACTAATTTAATTTAAAATTGCTCTTTCAGGGTGCCTGGGTGGCTCAGTGGGTTAAAACCTCTGCGTTTGGCTCAGGTCATGATCCCGGGATTCTGGGATCAAGCCCAGCATCTGGCTCTCTGCTCAGCAGAGAGCCTGCTTCCTCCTCTCTCTCTCTCTGCCTGCTGTGCCTGCTTGTGATCTCTGTCGAATAAATAAATAAAATCTTAAAAAAAAATAAAATTGCTCTTTCATACTCTGATAGTAACCTGTTTTTGCCTAGGTGATGATCAGTATACTGTTGGTGGATCTTCCTTATCAAGGTTTAATTTACTCAGAATAAGAATTCTTATATTTTTATAAACATATAAAAATAAAAAAATTAAAAGTTAAAAAAAAATAAGAATTCTTAGACCCTCCAATTGTTATTTTCAGGAAAAAGAATAAAGTTTTATGTTCTAAAGTATTTACATAATTGAATATTATGGTAATAAAGCAAATCTTAATTTAGAGAATTACATTGTTTCTAGGCAAGATGGAGTAACAGAGGTAGATTTATACTCCTGCCCTGAATCAGTTATAAAATATATGATAAAGCAGTTTTCAAGACATCAGATCTCATTAAACCTAGCATAGTGATCCTGAGAGACAGGAAACCAATCTGTGGAACCTAACAATTATGGTGTTCCTGCCTTAGTAGAGTTGTGAAGAAGCACAAGAGAACTTAGAAGATAATCCTGAATGGTTTTAGGCCCAGAGCTAGGGTATGAGAGAGACCATCTTGGGTAGAATTCATAAACCTCAGTGCTGGAGAGGAGAATTCAGCGGGGGGGGGGGGGGGGGGGGGGGGGGGGGGGGGGGGGGGGGG
>NC_081558.1:194548508-194549612 GCF_022355385.1 Mustela nigripes
GGAAGAGAGAAAGGGAGAGAGAAGAAACCCTGGAGACCTGAAGAGAGTCACCTGTTCACCTGTATGATTCAGGAGAGTACTGATTGTGATGTGCATGTGAGCAAGCTCCTCAAGGCTGGGAAGAAGGAGGGAGGGAAACACATGAACAGATTACAGAGAATAGTACTCAGGGCTCCTGCAGAACAGGGAACAGTATCTGTCTCTATCACACGCACTGAGAACTGCATAATTCATAGATCATTGGTAGATTATTCAGTTCGTTAGTGTAAAAAACTGGTGACAATGGAATGAAGTCTGAGGTTTGGTTAACATTATTACGTCAATATTAATTTCTTCATTTTGATAAAGTTACCATGGTTATATAAGATGTTAATATTAGGGAAAGTTGAGGGGAAGGGGTAAGGAAACTCTTTGTTCTTTAGTTATTTTGAAATTATTCTGTAAATGTAAAATTATTTCCAAATATGATATCTAAAGGCTAATAAACATACAAATGTACTCAATTTTATTAGTAATCAGAAATGCAATTTAATACTAGTTCATCTCCACTGAAATAGCTAAAATAAAAATTAACAATAATAATAGTAATGCAGATTTTTTAAAAATTGACAATACCAAGTAAGGGCAAAGATGTGGAAATTGAAACTCTTATTCACAGTTTTGGGGAATGTAAGTTGGCACAATTGCTTTGGAAAATGGCCTGTGATTGTCTACCAAATTTGAACATAGGCTCTTACTATATAGTTCTAGGTAAAGTCCTAGATGTACACAAGACAT
This sequence comes from Mustela nigripes, assembly GCF_022355385.1. NCBI lineage: Eukaryota > Metazoa > Chordata > Mammalia > Carnivora > Mustelidae > Mustela > Mustela nigripes. The sequence goes on from NC_081558.1 coordinate 194,549,286, forward strand.
AAATAAATGTGTACCATATATGTTCTTTACAAGAATATGCATCCATGCATCAAAATTGCATGTATTCAAGAAAGTACCTGCATATGAGAATGTTGCTTGCATTCATACCCAAATAATACACAGCACTGTTTTCAACTTTGATGGGATTCCAATAAGCAAAACAATTCCCTGGTGTTAAGTCAGGAGAGTGGCTATTATGAGCAGAAGGGTAAGAAGTAAAGTGGAAGGGATTAGGAAGAGAGCTTGTAGGGGCTAGTAATGCTCTGAGTTTTACATTATGTGACAATTAAATGGATGTGCCAGCTTCATGATCTCTTTAAATATATA
>NC_081558.1:194549712-194551229 GCF_022355385.1 Mustela nigripes
ATATATATATATATATATATATATATATATATATATATATGTCTTTCCTTCTCTCTATGTATGCTATAATGAAAAAACTTAAATATACTTAATAAAAAACAAGTTTCTAAATTATTCAATCTCATCTTCAGTTTTTCTTTTTTGGTTTGTTTTCAAGAGTACCAATGTACTGCTTCAAAAGTGATGGATATTCTTGAATAATTATAGGAAATGATTTCTACAACTTCCTGGGCTGAAAGATATTCTATTTGGCTTTATATAGATATCGCCTCTGATTACCTCCTACGGTTTAAAAATATACAAACATCTATCTGCTTTAAATACATTCCTATCAGACTGTATTTGATACTGCCTATCAAACTAATTTTAAATTAGAGCTAGATAAAAGTGGAAATGTCTCCTTCCCTGACTCATTAAAATGGTATTTTCATACATAAACCTAATTCTTTATTTCCATGAGACCATATTTCTGACTGGTTGACAAAGAGGGCAGGGCTAACCTTTATATGTCTGCAGAAAGAAATAACATGTTGTATAGGAAAACAATAACTCTATTTTATTTTTCTTCAAATTCTTCCAGGAAAACATGGTGTCATTAATTTGTCAGATTTATCAAAGACTGTCTCCTGGGAGATTAAAAAAAGAAAAAGCTGTCATTAGAAATTTTTACTCTATTCTGCCTGTAACTGTGATCAGAATTCCATTTTTACACAGCCAGTGTTGGATCCAGGTTTTGTGAGGACTGAAGCTTATGTAATTTTCCAGGGACCTTGTCAAAAAAGAAAAGAAAAGAAAATCTCATTTTTGCAGACTTTAAGAAAAATAAGGGGATGTGAACACATTGCTAGAGCCCTTTCTGGGGAACTGGTCTCATTTGAAGGAAACCTCCGTTTAATAATAAATATGCTTTTCTTACTCAGCCTAGAACCTTGAGATGATCAGATGTCAAAGGGAAAACAGTTACAAGGAAGAAACAAGCCCTGCAAATAAATGAAGTGATCTATGTGTAGAAAAATAATATAATAATGCAAGTGTGATTACAGATGGCAGCTTGAAGCCTCATTGTCACTGAAGTGATAATAAGGAGGGATGTGATTTGACACTCTGCCTAGGACAATGGAGAACTGCCAACATTCAAATACGCAGAAATTCTCATGCAGTTCACTTTTCCATATTGAACAAATCAAAAGAAATGTAGATTTTTCATTATGAAAGTGTCCATCTTTAAAAAAATATTTAGCAACAAATTCAAATTAATTTTCTAAGAGAAGTATTTCCTTTTGAATGTAAAACATTGGACTTTCACCATGCCTAACACACTTAAAGCTAACTAGAATTCACCAAACATGACCCTATGATTAGTCCCAGACAAGGTTTGAGGCTAAAGTGGTGAGTTGGCACTGAAGATTTTACTTTTTATAATAATTCAAGTGAAAAGATAGCAAAAAAAACGTATATATATATATATATACACACACATATATGTATATACATATGTATATACATATATATACATA
>NC_081558.1:194551629-194601839 GCF_022355385.1 Mustela nigripes
GTTTTTTTTGCTATCTTTTCACTTGAATTATACACATATACATATATATATACATATATATATATCTTTTCACTTGAATTATACACATATACATATATATATGTGTATATATATATATAGGACTTCTAGAGATCTGGAATAACTTAAATTTAGGGAATTGTGATGAGATGGAGAAATTCGGTGATTTCCATGAAAATTAAGGTATGTATTGTTTGTGGTCTAAGCTTTCTCCCCCTTTGTTAGGTTTTTTTGTTTGTTTGTTTGTTTGTTTGTTTGTTTGTTTTCTTGTTTGTTTTTTAAAGAATCCAAAAATACTAAGTGGATTATGAATCCTTCTGTCTCAGTAGCAACCAGGAATGCATGGAGAGACTAAAGATCCTAGGGCCATGTCTTGAGTTAGATGTGTCAAACTCAGTCAGCCTGGTGACTTTAAATGGATAGGTACAACATTAGGAAAATGGAGCAGCAACAGTATTTACAACATACTTCACAGGTGACGTTTATTCAGGGGTAAAAAATAGGGTAAGTGCAAGCAGATGGATTCCAAAGAAATCAAAAGCTTGTTTAAATGCAAATGTTTCCAAGAAGAAAAAGCATTCAGAGAAGAAATGATATATAAATAAATTTCCTCTCAGCAGAATGTTTTCTTCTTCAGGTTTACAAGAGGCAACCTCAGGTGTCTAATGGAGATACACTGAAGAGCTAAAAGTGGATACCTTTGCAAAAGGAGTTTTAGTGCCTCTAAAAGCCTGCCGCCTGAGGCCCTTTATCTACGGAATTGAACCTGCAACCAAATTACAATCTTCCGTCTCTGCATTTTGTATACCAATCTTGACTTCAAGATGAGTTGGCACTTCAAGGCATAAAAGTGTAATTTAGTCTCTTTTAATCCCCACTTAACTTCTGTGATAACAAGCAACTGCTTAGTGAGGTAATTAATGGGAGATTATGCTCTTCTATTGGCAACTTGGGATGTACTCTCTAGGACCAAAGCAGTTAAGTGCTGAATCATAATTTGATATCAATTATTTTCTATCTCAGCTCTTTGGTCAGGCACTGATATTAATCAGTAACCTGACAGGCTAGAAAAGGACTACCTCTTGTCTATCAAGAGATTTTTTTTTTTTAAATTTTGGTTGGGGATGAGGAGGGAATAAGTGAAATGTATCCTTCTTATGAAGATATATGTTCAATGCAAATTTCTTATTTTTTGCCTATGGTATTATTATTGCATGTGATATGCATTTGTTAGATCATCTAATCTCATGGATTCTCATGCAGGAAAAATTGCTTAAGGAAAAAAATGATGAAATCTTCATACCTCACTCACACTCTTCTGCAGTAGATAAAATGAATATTTAGCAAAGCGAGCTAGCAGTTTGCAAATGTGCAATTAAAATCCTGGCTCTTCTCTAATTATGTAACACTTAAGTTAAATGGTCTTAATAGACATATAATGATAGCTTTATAAACCTACAGTGACTTATAATCAAATGTAATTTCTATTTCAATTTTAAAGCACCCATTAAATGTCTATTATGATTTTTAAGTAATTTGGCAGACATTTAATGAATACTTTACAAACCTAAATAGTAATTATTTCAAGAGACAACTGTTAACATATAGGAGTCACAGAGCTATTCATTCGAGTACACAGTTTAAAACTAATTAGTGAAGTATATATGCAATACCCAATGGATTTACTAAAGAAGAAAATCACAATTTTGAGCAATTTTTCTCTTAAAATAGAAACTGTGTTTTCTAATTTTGTTCTGTGTCCTGTGACATAACCTGTCACATTATGAAAATGTAACACTGGAAAGCCTCATCTTCTCATAATTCCATGTATACTCTAGAAAACAATGGTTTCTGTGCCAGGCAGAGTAAAAATGTATTTTATACATTAATTCACTGTTAAAATTTAGAGATGTTGCTAGGAAACTAAAAACTAATATAGACAGTTTTTTGCTGCAAGTTATAGGTAAGGAGGCAATTTCCAATTTTTCAGAATATTCCTGCTAATTTTAACAGAAGATCGCTATTTCTCACTATATATAACAACTATAAGTTGGCCATAACTCTTCACAGCTAAGATGCCTTAGATTCTTTGAAATGACAGAATAAAACTGTGTTGTAGTAGTTATTGAAATCTCCTCATAAAAGAAATCAGTATTTTTTGGTCAGTGAAGCTTCATTCATAAGCGTTCTAGAAGAATTTAAGGCCTATTTCACGGATGATGCACTTTAATTTATAAAAACTGAAATTGCCTTATTGTTTCTTTGAGATATTGACATTTCAATAGTCCAAATTTCATACTCTGAATGATATGATTACACATATACAGATAATTATTTGAAGGTGAGATGCAAGTTTTAGTGTTAATGCTCTTTAATAAGTAATATATTTTCATTATGATTATAGAATTACAAGTTAATTTCATAATCTGATTGTTTCTTATATACATGCCTTCTCAGCATTGAGGTCATTTGTGACATTTCCTGTTCTAATCCTCCTTAACTTATATGATAAGAAAAACTAATGTAAACATCTTCCCTCTGTACTGGCACTCATGCCTTTTATAAAATGGAATGTTTAATTATTAGAACCTACTACAATATGTAGCAAAACACACATATATACATGCATACAATTACATATGAATAGATATAATATGTAAATATATATTTATTTATACATGAATATATCACATATATAAGCATGCATCCACCACACAAGTGAGTATATAGCTACAAATATGTGTGTTAACATATTTCTATTACAGATTCAGGAAAATCTATAAAATTTATCCTAAATTGTATGTAAAATATTGTTAAACAGTTTATAATTTTGTGCTAATCCTTATATGAAGTAGTACCAGTGTGGCATTTAGACACAGAGATAAACATTAAACCACTATTTTATCCTTTTTTATTCATTACAATGTTGCAGATTAATAGACATCACATTTGTGATAAGCCCAGTAGTTAGATGGATTCTCTCAGCACAGAGATCTGCAGGTGGATATATCAATCTGCCAGTCATTTGGCATCTAGATCATGAATAAACCCATATAATTATGTGAGATTAAATAGAAGTTATATAGCTAGAGAAAAGAAGAATATCGAAGACTGAGTTCTGTGGTATTCAACATTAAAAAGTCAGGAAGTAAGGCTAAACCCTCTACCCAGGGGAGTAGAAGGGACATCAGACAGAGAAATAGGAAACTGAAAGCCAAATGAAGCCACTTTTCCAAGACACAGGGGTTACATTATATGCTATCAATATATAAATAGTAAGAATATGTTGATATGTGTTATATGCTGTTCTGTTATAAAAGCACAAAAAATGTGCTTATATGCTATTGATAGGTCAAGTTAAGAGATTGTGCATTGTTAGCTTCAACTTGACAAAAGGATTGTAAAGGGGTGAGCATAAACAATTGATGGAGGCATCTCAGGAGATAAAGGGAAATTAAGAAACTTTGGCACAAACAGCTCTTCCAAAGCATGTTCTTATAAAAGAAAGTTTAAAAAAAAAATGGGATAGTAACTGAAGGTAGAATTGGAATTGAAAGAATTTTCTTAAGAATAGAGATACAATGATATATTTACATGATGATGGTAAAGATCCACTAGATTGGGAAAATTTTAAAGTATATTAGAGAAAGAAGTAAAATATTGGAGCTAAATTTTTGCATAGGTAAAGGAGAGGGGACACTGCACAGATGGAAGTGAAAATTTTACCTGGGAGTTTCATAGCTTATCCATATGAAACAGAGAGAAAGAATAGAATTTAGACATAATTGCTGAGAGTTGGAATGATGTAGTGGGGAGATCTTGTAGAAGTTCTTTTGATACCAATTCAATTTTTTCACTGAAATGAAAAACAAGAGCATTAGGTGAGAATGAAGATGATTGAGGTGGCTCTGGATATTTTTGGGAAAAGGAGGAAATATGGGATAGCTTTCTAGTAGAATGAGATGAAAAATTGAGAAGTGTAGTTTGATTTCTGAGTAACAATAATGTCCAACTGTTCATAAGTTAGCAATTGCATATTTAAACTGAGAGCAATCAGTGCAGTGTGTGTGTGTGTGTGTGTGTGTGTGTGTGTGTGTGTGTTTGTGCTTTCCAGTAACTTTCAGCTACATAGGCACATTGGAAAAGCAGACAGGGAATTCAGTATTAAGATGGGATACTCACCGAACTTATAAGATAATGCAAAAAACTCTGTGTGTGTGTGTGTTTGGATTGTTCTACATGCTTTATAATACTTTAGGTTGTCAAATGTTTAGAATATTTATAATAAGCATGGTCTCTCAGAAAGATCAACCCTTGCTCACTCATTCATAGATCTAATTTGTGTAGCTTGTACTTGCTTGAACTGTCATGCCTTATGGATCTACTGGGATTCTGTGCTCAGGGGACTCTGCAAACAGTGTATGTGAATCCAACAGCAAGAACAGCAGATGGGCATATCATACACATCTCCTCTGCTCACTGTCATGCTCCAGGGGCCCAACAGAACTTCACTTACAAATCACAGCTGCAAAGGTCAAATTATTAAGAATTTCAAAGCAGTGACAGAAGAGCATTAAACCAGAAATAGGGCTCTTCTGAGCATGGAATCCTGTGTGACTGGGTCACAAGGGCAGGAAGTTGGCCTGAGATAAAACAGAATCCTTTCCCTTAAGTTCTAGAACAAAGCAGAGACACCTATTCCTATACCTGCAGCTCAATATCATATGGAAGTTGTAGCCAGTACAATATGAAAAGAAAATAAGTTTACTTAGGTTACAACCCATGCCATTAATAATACCATCAAAACCATGAACACTTGGGGCACCTGGGTGGCTCAGTGGGTTAAAGCCTCTGTCTTCAGCTCAGGTCATGATCTCAGGGTCCTGGGATCAAACCCTGAATCAGGCTTTCTGCTCAGCAGGGAGCCTGCTTTGCCCTCTCTCTCTGCCTGCCTCTCTCCAGACTTGTGATCTCTCTCTGTCAAATAAATAAATAAAATTAAAAAAAAAAACATGAACACTTAAGAATAAATTGAGCAAATATATGCTATACCTGTTTATGGAAGTCTTCACCACTTGGCTGAGAGAAATGTCTAAAGGAATTAAGATATATAGCATGCTCTGATTGGGAGACTCATGTTATTATGAAATTAACTCTCCCCAAATTGATCTCTTGATTCAATGCAAAGTCAATAAAAATCCAAGCAGGCTTCCTTATAGATATTATGAAGATAACTCTGAATTTTATATAGAAATTCAAAAAACCTATTATATTCAAAATGATTAGAAAGAAGAGCAAAGCCAGAGGAGTAAACATCTTTTTATTTCAAGGTCTATATATAGTCATTTTAAGCACCAGTCATCAAAACAGTATGGCATAGATGGACATACACATTTGTGTATAAGTGAGCATATAGACTATGGAAAAGAAAAGGAAATCCAGAAATAGGTCCTGAGTTATATGTTTAGTTTGTGCGTTATTTTTTTTTTTTTTTTGACAGTGATGTCATGATCATTCAATAAGGAAATAATGTTTTCAACAATTTGTCCTGGAAACAATGTAAACATATTTGGGGATGGAGGAAAAAGAGTGCTTACCTGATAGAATACATACACAAGCACACAGAAGGACACACAAGAGTAAATGGAAGGTAAGGATGAAGGAATGATCAACTCTGGCTTACAGAACAGTTATAGCAGTAGGGGTTACATTTCTTGCCACGGATTCTTCCCTTGTAGATATTTTCTGCCTGGAAGTTGTAACTAGCTATAATATGAAGAATAGAGAAACTTATGGTACGTCCCCCTTAAATGGGAAACTTAGCATGTTGTTAACACTCCACTTACATTCTTTGGGATCCCTCTACTATAGGTTTGCATGAAGCCTCCATCTAGGTTGCCATTCCCAGGAATCAGCACCTGCAACTGTATCAGGTAACTATGCACAGGTGGCCAGAACCCATTATGTCCGCACAAGCAAAGAACAACAATTGGCTCAGAGATTTTGTCCTGTGAACAGCTTTTACACAATGATAATGTGCACAGAGACACAAATATTCCAAGCGCTTAGCAGCCTTCACATCGGGAAAAATGCTGAGGTTTTGCCCATACTTTCTACAGATTGTCTTTAAAGGACTGAGCTAAAGCCATTCGCTGTGAGCTTTTTCAAATATCTGCCCTTTTTGGACACTTCTCATTTCCTGTCTCATTTCCTTATCTATCTGTGAATTTTTTCTGAAACCATGTAATAATAAATCACACTCAAGTCTGAAGAAAACCCCACCCATCCTGATTCATGTAGGGCAGTCAATTTTTATGCCTATGATCTTGGTATAACTACTATACCAGTATATTTTCCTATTTCACTCTTAAAACTGTTCCAGTTTGCATGATAAATTTCACGTGGTCACCATTTTATAATGTAAAGTTGTCACAGCCACAACCACATTCCACTCAGAAGAGTATAGGAAAATCAGTAAGATACTCTAGAACAGAAAGTATGAGGCAAGGCATGTTGACCTTGACGTTTAAAAACAAGAACACATTTTGAACACACAAAAAAGCCTAGTAAATATTCCTTGCAAGAGCCTTCCTGATTACATTAAGAAAGGATGAACTTCAGATAGAAAGGGTAATTGTCAATCAAACAGATAAATAAAAAGAAGAATAGAGCTGATAGATTTGACCATGAATTGTACATGTTCTGACAATGTGGAAATCATTCATCTAACACAAAATGGGAACAGATGGATTTGGTACATAGCTAGAAAGTAAAATTAGTTTGCAGATGGTCTCATTATAATTCCTAGGTGTCAAAGAGTATTATTTAAGGGTAGCAATTCAAATAGTGAAATATGAAACATATATACAAAAACAAACATAAATTAAAATGATTAATATTGACTAAATGTGGGTGATTGTGTAATTGTAGGGGAGGGGAAAGAAAAGGATACAACATCATGTTAGTTGGGTTTAAAATACAGAGTCAAAAAAGAAAGAGTATGTTTCATTACCATAGAATTATTAAAATAACTTCTAGAGCAAAATTACAAACTTCCCTAAACATTGGAAACACAGTAAAAGAAAAGAGGAAACAGATCCATACTAAATGCTTTATATATCATGACCCTAGATTTGATGCGTCAGCTTGACTAGCTATGTCCAGTTGTTTGGTCAAACCCTAGTCTAGACGTTACTGCACAATGAGATTAACTCTAATAATCAGCAAACTTTAAGTAAAGCAGGTTTCCCTCCATAAGGTGGGTGGGAATTCAATTCAATTCAATCTCTTGAAGGCCTTAAGAACAAAGATTGGAGTTTCCTGAAGAAGGAATTCTGCCTCAAGACAGTGACATAGAAACCCTGCCTGAGTTCCACCCTTGCTAACCTGCCCCACAGATTTCAGAACTACAAGACCCAAGAATCACACGAGTCAATTTCTTGAAATAAATCATCCTCTTTCATTCTGTCTCATATTCTCTCTGTCTGTTGCTCTGAATTTATATCTCCCACAAACCCATATGTTGAAATGCCAACCCTCAATTTGATGTGTGAATGTGGGGTCTTTAGGAGGTAATTAGGTTTAAATGAGGTCATAAAGGTAGGGCTCTCGTAATGGGATTAGTATTATAAGAAGAGGAAGAGAAAACAGAGCATTCTTTCCCTCTCTCTCTCTCTCTTTCTGTCATAGAAGGATACAACTAGAAGTTTACTGTCTGCAAGGCAAAGAGAGGACTCTTAACAGGATCCAAATCCACTGGCATCTGGATCTTGGACTTCCCAGCCTCCATAACCATGATACACAAATGTTTATTGTTGAAGCCACTCAGTCTATGTTTTTTGTTTTTGTTTTGTTTTTATAGTGGTCCTAGATAAGACATGTATTTTCATTTTTGTTGGCGAAATTATATTGTGGTTAGCAGCTTTTCTTATTAACTATTAAAGAATGTAGGCACTTATCTTTAAGGTTCCCAAGAGAACTATGGGGATACTTTACCAACACTTTTTGCTGGGACACTTCAAAAGAGAGCACATAGAATAAGTACTATGAAAATTAAAGTAGCCTGAAACCTTGAGATCAAGAAAAGAGAAACATAGAGCCCATGGGGAGCCAGCCAGAAACTGGGAAACATTTTAATATGCAGTCTAGAAATTCGAACAATAAGGAGCAGATAAAAACACCTGTGTGTTGAGGAAACAAAGTTTTCCACCGAGATACCAAGTTATTGAATACAGGATTTATGACAACATTTTCTTTTAGAGTTTCTGTGTGTACATGCCAATGTTTTTATTCAGCTTCCCTGTTTCTCAAAAGAATTGTCTCAGTTCTTCCAAAAAGATTTTATCTTTAATTGACCTTCATCCTTGTTCTTCTGAAGGTGTCCATACCCAATGAGTAGAAATTCCATGAAAGCTCAAGCTTCTCTTCACCTATAGTTCAACACTTGCAACTAGTAAAGAAAATGTAAGACTTTTATTCTCCACTTTTCTTAGCTGATCTGGATTAATAACTAGAAAATGAACATTCTGCTCTCTTTCACACATGATATGCATTTAATGGGATAATGAGATCAACATCCCTCATATTCTCCTCTGTCATTGTGTCTGCATTTGGTAGAAGTAAATGTGCCATTATTAAACCATATTTTAGTAGATAAATGCCGTTTTATATTTACATACTAGTTATGGAGCTATGAAACATATCCACTGTCAAAGAAATGCTAATGAACATGACAGTTATTCCTGACTCCATATTCACACAGATGTATGCAATCATTTACTGTTATTTTAAATGTTTTCCTTATAATAATTGTTGATTGATGTCTTTCTACAAAAGTTATGTTTTATTAGATTTATCTTGCAGTTTACCTTCCACATGTATTGATAATATTCACTTTGAAAATATTTATGTTTTAAGATATATGTATACAAGAATAATAAATCTTCCATTATATATCAACTCCATATAAATAAATAAACCACAAACAATATAGCTGAAGCTTCTTGACTATTTATTTTAAGAATTTCCATATTTCATTTCATGCATTTCATTATACTTTTAATATATTTGTTGTTAATTGATATGTTTTGATATTTTATGTGTTGTGCTAATGTCATCATACTGTGTGAATTCCTTGGTGACTTTATTTCCCTCAAAATTGTGAGTATAATATTCATAGTTAAAGCTCTAGTTCCTTCTTTTATACACCTTTTTTTTTTTTTAAGATTTTATTTATTTATTTGACAGAGAGTGATCACAAGTAGGCAGAGCAGCAGATAGAGAGAGAGGGTGAAGCAGGCTCTCCGCTGAGCAGAGATCCCGATATGGGGCTCCATTCCAGGATCTGGAGATCCCGACCTGAGCTGAAGGTGGAGTCTTAACCCATTGGGCCACCCAGGTGTCCCTTATACACCTGTTTTATATTGTATATGTTTCATACTGTACATGTGAAAATGCCATAATTTATGTAGATATTTTTCAGTTCATGGAATTTTAAGTTATTTCCAGTGTTTGGCTATCTCCAACAACATTGGTTTAGACATTATAATATATGTATGCTAGTGTTCTAAAATTGACATTTCTCTAAGGTTATCTGGAATTGCTGAGTCTTTAGGGCTAGAATATCTTTTATTTTCTCAGATTTTGTGACATTGTTCTTTACAGTATTTGGGCAAATTTTCATCCTACCACCAATCACACAAATAATTCTATTATATGAAGTACTTAACATTTCATCAGTTTTTGTAATAATTTAAGCATTTTACTTTAAAATAAAATAATTTTTGCTTATTTTTATTAATAATTGATGACAGTATATTTACAGTTAAATGCAAAAAACTTGGTAGTTCAAATGTATATGTATGTATATGTATTGGGGTATGATTGTGCATATGTGTGTTTAAATTCCACCCAGATTAAATTATTGCACACTTCTAACATTACAGAAAAATTCGCTCATTCTCTCAATTCGGAGACTTTAATAACAATTCCAAGTTGAGGGCACCTGGGTGGCTCAGTGGGTTAAGCCTCTGCCTTCGGCTCAGGTCATGATCTCAGGGTCCTGGGATCGAGTCCCGCATCGGGCTCTCTGCTCAGCAGGGAGCCTGCTTCCCTTCCCCTCTCTCTGCCTGCCTCTCTGCCTACTTGTAATCTCTCTCTGTCAAATAAATAAATAAAATATTAAACATACAAACAAACAAACAAACAAAAAACAATTCCAAGTTGAAGCAACCCTTATTCAGATTTGTACCATTGATATAATGTTGCACATTTTTTAATTCATTAGAAATGAAATCAAATAGCAATTGCAGGGTCATAGGGAAGCTCTATTTTTAATTTCTTGAGGAATCTTTACACTGTTCTCCAAAGTGGCTGCACCAACTTGCATATAGTTGGTGATAATCTATGTTATTGCATGTAGTAGTTTACTTAAAATGATGTGTAGCTGTGCTATATCCCATCACATGAAAATTCTAAACATATTTAATTCAGTATATTGGTGATGGATATTTATATTATTTTCACTTATGGATATTATAAATAATGCTGCTATGAACATTTTTGCATGTGTTTTGGTACAAATGAAAATATTTACTCATTTCTCTTCAGTTGATCTACAAATACTAGTTTGTGCGTTAGATTTATTCTTATGGTTTAGCTTTAGGGTTTTAGCAAAAATCTTATTGCAGTTTTGGGGATAGCTTGTTCTATATTCATATTTTTAAAAGACTTTTTTTTTTAAAGAGCAGTTTTAGGTTTACAATAAAATTGAGAAGAAAGTATAGAGATTTTCCATATGTTCTCTGCTTTACACCTGCATATATATATATATATATATATATATATATATATATATAAAATTATCATATAGGGCATTTTACTGGGCTAAAAATCCTCTATACTCTCCCCATTCATGTCTCCCCATCTATCCCCTGGTAACCACTGGTGTTTTTACTGTCTTTATAGTTTTGCCTACTCCAGAAAGTCATATAGTTGGAATTACACAGAATGTGGCCTTTGCTGAATGACTGCTTTTACTCACATGAATGTAAGTATCGTTAATGTCCTTCCATGACTTGACAGTTTATTTATTTATTGATTTATCTTTAAAGATTTTATTTATTTAACAGAGAGACACAGTGGGAGAGGGAACACAAGCATGGGGAGTGGGAGAGGGAGAAGCAAGCTTCCTCCCAGCAGGGAGCCCAGATGCCATGTAGGTTTGATCTCAGGACCCCCAGATCATGACCTGAGTCAAAGGCAGATGCTTAATGACTGAGTCACCCAGGTGCCCCAATAGCTTATTCCTTTTTAGCACCAAATAATGGTCTATTGTCTGGATATAACTTAATTCATTGATCCATTCATATGCCAAAGGACATCTTGGTTGCTTCCAAGTTTTGGCAATTAAGAATAAAGCTGCTATAAACATCTGTGTGAAGGTTTTTATGCAAACATGTTTTCAACCTCTGTGGGTAAATACCAAGGAAGATTACAAGATGGTATAGTGAGAGTGCGTTCAATATTGTAAGGAACCACCAAACTGTCTTCTAAAGTGGCTGTTCTTTCTGCATTCTAGGCAGCAATGGATGAATCTTCATTGCTCTACATCCTTGCTTACATTTGGTGTTGTCAGAGTTCAGATTTTGACTCTTAATATTTTGGTGTAAAATTTTATATTGTATTTTACTTATTTTTAATTTTTAATTAATTATTTATTTTTTTAACTAAGCTCTATGCCTAGCATGGGGTTTGAACTTAGGAGCCTAAGATCAAGAGTCACCGGCCCCACAGACTCAACCAGCCAGCTGCCCCTTCAGTGTAAAATTTTCATATTATTTCATGTTATTTCTTTATGTATATGTAACAATTTTAACAGGAAAAGTAATTTACTGTACAAAATATTTTAAAATATTTTTAGAATTAATATTCACTAATACCTTCTCATTCTGTTAATAACTTGATAATACCAGTTCTCCTTTAAAAATTTTTAAGATGTGGGGCGCCTGAGTGGCTCAGTGGGTTAAAGCCTCTGCCTTTGGCTCAGGTCATGATCTCAGAGTTCTGGGATCGAGCCCCACATTGGACTCTCTGCTTGGTGGGGAGCCTGCTTCCCCCCTCTCTCTGCCTGCCTCTCTGCCTACTTGTGATCTCTCTCTGTGTCAAATAAATAAAATCTTTAAAAAAAATTAAATAAAATAAAAAATTTTAAGATGTTATTTCCATATAATATGTTTAATCAATTAAAAAATTGCCAACACCATAAGTGACTCTTAATCTCACAAAACAAATTGAGGGTTGCTGGGGGGAGGGGGTTTGGGAGAAGGGGGTGGGATTATGGACATTAGGGAGGGTATGTGCTTTGGTGAGTGCTGTGAGGTGTGTAAACCTGGTGATTCACAGACCTGTACCCCTGGGGATAAAAATATATGTTTATAAAAAATTTAAAAAAAAATTGCCAACAATTTCACAAATTTGGTGGAAAAATCATCTTATAAATCCAAGAAGCTCCGCTGAACCAAGTAGCGTAACACAAGAAAACTCAAATATATCATGTCATAGTCAAAATTCTGAAACCCATAAAGAAAGGAATACACAAAACAAAAGCAAACCAAAAAACCAAAACAAAATATATAGTAACCAGAGAAAATGTTTATATTTGGGGCAAATTGTGATGAATAAACGTCAATGAAAAAACAAAACAAAAAATGTGCTGAATGACATTTTTTCATAAACCATAAAGCCAGAGGACAATGTTAGAATATCATTAATGAAGTAAAAGATATATAATTCTAAATCTATCAAAATATCCTTCAAAAGTAAAAGTTAATTAAAATCATTTTCAGAAGAATGAAACCAAGAGAATTGGTCACCAACAGCATCGAACTATGCGATTTATACAGTCTCAAGAGAAATAACATGAAATGAAAACTGGAACCTACAATAAGGAGTGGAGAGCATTAGAAATCATAAATATAGGTGTGGGTCTGTGTGCATGCATACTCATGTGTGTGTTTCTTCTCAATTTCTTTAAGACTGTTCGTAAAGCTTTAATAATAACAACTGGAGATGTCAACTTTAGTAACATCATTTATGAAGAAAAAATAATAGGAAAAGAACTATAAACAAAATTTCATTGCTTTAAGGTTTGGGGTTTTGTGTGCTTTTGTTTTCAAGTGAAGTGCTACAGTATTATGTTTAAGTAGACTTTGATAAGTAAAAGGTACATAGATTGGTGGTGATCCCAAGTGGAACTTTTAAAACTAAAGAGAGGAATGACCACAAAACCAACAGAAAAATTACATGGCAGAAAAACAAGAATAAAATAACAAAATGAAATGTGACAAAAAGTTAAATGGTCAACTTAAACAAAAACATATTAGTAAAATATATCTTACTATTTTTTAAATAAAGTCTTAAATATATATGGATTAAGCATGCATATTAAAAGCAATGATTGTCAGAATAGGTATTTACACCCAAAACATGTCTACAAAGAACACATTTTAAATATAAATATCCAGATAAGCTGAAAAGCAAAGCTAAGTAAAAGATATGTCTTAAAAAAAATAGGATAAGAAAGGTGGATTGGCTATAAAATGATCATTAAAAAATATACTTTAAATATAATAATGGTATATTATCTACTATGCAGAACTTTATTGCATTATGATAAAATACTATTTCAATAGAATTAAATATATCATAAGTCTAAGATATCTAGCAACTAAACTTCAATATGTGGAGAAAAAAACTGATAGCACTAAAAAAAAATTAAAAAATCATAATTTAGAGTTAGAGATTTTAACACAATTTACCAAAAACTGATAAATCACCTAGACAAAAATTCAGTAACAACACAGAAGATTTGAACAATGAGTAATAGAATGTGATTGATAAAGAACACTAATTCTCAGACTGAAGAATACACATTCCTTTCTAGAATATTTGGAACACTTTGAAATACAGACTGCAGGCTAAGCCATAAAATAATTATCAGTAAATTCAATACTACGACTTCATATTGAGTATGATTTCTGGCCACACCATCATTAAATTAGAAATAAATGAGAGAAAGATACTTAAAATATCACCAAAATTATAAACAAAATTTCAAAGACTCTATGAGTCAAAAATGTGACACAACTATTTAAATATATTTCAAACTGATTAATAATGAAAGTATAGCATATTAATATTTGTGGATTCCAGGTCAAAAAGTGATTGCAAGTTTGCAGAAAGAGAGAATTAATATAATAATCTTAAGTATCAAACTTAAAAAGATAGAAAATACAAGAAGACAAAGTGTGAAGGAATAAAATAATACATATGAGAATAGATGCAGGAAAAAAGAAAACAAACAATAGATAAAAATTAAATAGCACTTCTTTTGTTTTTAAATGATTAATAGAAGTTACTTCTGTATTGAATGATGAAAAAAAGGAAAAACTCTATCAATATCAATATGTGAGGGGGTGGATGTCACAATGAATACTGAAAAATTAAAGGAATAATAAAAAGTATTATGATTAACTTATGCTTATAAATTTGATAACAGATAAATGTTGAGTATTTCTTTAATAGGAACAAATTAAAACTGACAGAAGAAGGAAAGTATAATCTGGACAGCTTCGTATCTATTAAAAACAAGATCTTGTAATTCAATACATTCTTACAAGGAAATATAGACACCCTGATGAATTTACTGAGGAATCTTCTCAAATTTTAAGTAAAATAATACCAATCCCATAAAACTCCCTCAGAAGTTAGAAGAGGAGGTATGACTATCTAGCTATATTTATGAGACATTTTATCTCTGGTCCCCAAACTGCATAAAAATGCTTGAAAAAAGAAAGAAAAACAAACAAAAAAACCCCAAAACAACAAAAATCAATGGAATCCAACAGTATATAAAAATAATAATATATGTGACTTGGTGTGGATTACTTGTAGGAGTAAAAGGTTGATATTATGAGAATAAAGGAAGATAATAAACAATGACGGATAATAAAAACATTTGACAAACTTAAACAGTTATGACAAAAACTCTGACAAAACCAGGAAAATAAGAGCATTATGAAAAACTTATAGATAGTATTATATACCAAATGCTATTCCCCAAGACTGGGAACAAGAAAAAGATGTCTCCGTGTATCATTCTGTTTACTGTTAAACGGTACTGGTCTTATATAGTGTGATAAGAGAAGAAAAGTAAATAAAAGTCATGATGATTAAAAAAAAAGCAAAACTGCCTTTATTTGCAGACATGATTATATATGTAAGTTTTTTAAAAATGTACATAAAATAAAACTAGAACTAGTAAGTGTATTTAGCAAGATCCAGAGAAACAAAGTAAACATTATTTTTAAAAATCATCCACACTTCTAGGGGTGCCTGGGTGGTTGAGTCAGTTCGAGTCATGATCTCATGGATCCTGGGATCCAGCCCTGTGTAGGCTCCTTGTTCAATGGGGAGTCTGCCTGAAGATTTTCTCCCTCTGCCCCTACCCCTACACACACGCATGCATGTTCGTGCTCTTTTTCTCTCAATAAATAAATAATTTTTTAAAAGTTGTGTATATTTCTAGACATTGGCGATGCATAAATAAAAAGTGAAAATAAGTAAATATCAAAAATGGGATACCTAGGGGTTCCTGGGTGGCTCAGTAGTTTAAAGCCTCTGCCTTCAGCTCAGGTCATGATCCCAGGGTCCTGGTAGATCTAGCCCTACATCAGGCTCTCTGCTCAGCGGGGAGCCAGCTTCCTCCAATCTCTCTCTCTGCCTACTTGTGATCTCTGTCTGTCAAATAAATAAATAATAATCTTTAAAAAAATGGGATACCTAAGATACCTTTAATAAAAAGATTTGACAAATCTCTGTGCTAGAATTATAATTATTATAAAATATTGTGGAATAAATAAAAATATGTAAATAATAATAGTTTTATATATTTTATAATCTATCTATCTGTCTAGGAGAGAGGGATGATAAATAAATGGAAAATAAAACTGCACAAGAGGTTCTTGAAATAAATCCTAACTTACCTGGTCAAATTACTCTAACAAGTTCAGTGCAATGAAGAGTAGAAAGTCTTTAACAGATGTTGCTGAACCAATTGAATATATATATAATAATTTCATAAATAGATACATATGTATCTATATCTAACATGTGTCTAGTAATGACTTAAACCACTACCTTACATAATAAAACAAGAGGAATCCTAGCCTTAAAGTTTAAATCTACAAGGCTTTTTAATAAATTTAGTAAGTTATCTTCAATATCTTGATGTTATAAAGTTTTCCTAGAGAGTATACAGAAAGCAATAATCATAAAAGGACAATTGCCAAACTATGTTTTGCCCTACCTCAAATTTCTATCCATTAAGAAAATGAATTGGCAAGGCACATACTAGGAGAAAACATCCATAAAATATATATCTGAAAAAAGGACTTATATAGAATCAATAAAGAATTTGATAACTCAATAATAAAATTATAAAGATTCCAAGAAAGTGCTGGTAAAATAATTGAACACTTTCCAAAGAAGATGATTAAATAGCAAAAAATAACAGCAAAACCAAAACAGATGAAAGAATTCATAACATCATTAGTTATCACAGAAATGCAAATTAAAACTACAAGCAGATACCACTACACACCTACTAGAAGGGCTAAAATTTAAGTCTAACAGTATCCACTGTTGGTGATGATATGGAACAATCAAAGTCACACATTTCTTGTGGAACTATTAAATGGTACATCCCTTTTGAAAAAAAAAATGTTTTGCAATTTCTTTAAAAGTGAAACATAAACCTACCTTATGACCCAGTGATATCCTTCCAAAACATTAAATCATGTATCCGCAAGATTGTATACCATGTTAATGATGCTTTTATTTATTATAGACAAAATTGGAAACAATTTAAATGTCCATTAGCAGGAGAATTGTTAGACAAATCATGATATAGTTATACAATTGAAAAAAACCTCAGTGATTAAAAAAAGAAATTATTGCAACATATAGCAGTATGGATTAATGACATACTGTGTTGAATGAAAGAAATAAAAAAAGAAAAAGTGCATTCTGATTGTATGATCACATTTGGATAAGATTCTAAAACCAGGGTTGGGTATAGACTAGCGGGAGCCATGAGGGAAACTTCTGGGATGATGAAATTTGCACTTTAATCTAAGTAATGTTTACATTAATGGATAATTTTGCCAAGAGTCACCAGATTTTACAATTAAAATCTGTGCATTTTTTGTATGTAAGTTTTAATTGAATAAAAAGTAAATCAAGCAAACAAAAATTTGTTAGAAAAGGAAATAAGATAGTGAGGATATAGAGTCATAAGTTTGTGGAGTTGGGCTCCAGAGCCCAGACCTCTATTCTATAAATTCAATTAGTTCCTCCTAATTTACAAACTGAGAATTAGACCAGCAATGCCCTTATTCTAGAACGTTAGATAGAGTCAAGAATTCTTAAAATGATCGGAAATAAGGAATTGATCTTGAAAAAAATATACTTGGAATTAATGTAAACTTTGTATGCTGGGGAACATTAGCCACTGGTATAAGAGGAAATGAAGCTCATTATTTTTGCATATTAAAATGAATGTCTTTGCTCCAATTATATCTCACTTTTGTCTATACCCATCCTATTTTTATTTTTATTTTTTTTAAGATTTATTTATTTGTCAGAGAGAGAGAGTGAGACAGTGCACAAGGAGGGGGAGCGGCAGGCAGAGGGAGAGGAGAAGCAGGCTCATGAATGCGAGGCAGCCCAGTGAAGAGCTCCATGTGGGATGATGCCTGAGCCGAAAGCAGATGTTTAATTGACTAAATCCCCCAGGCACCCCTACACCCATCCTGTTTTTAAATGACATTGGTAATAATTGGAGGAAAGATACGAGCTTTACCAATTTTCTTTAATTTGAAACTTCATATGACCAAAAAGACTCTACTTGAATTCCTCACAGTGAATATGGTAATAGAGGAGGGGCACCTGGGTGGCTCAGTGGGTTAAAGCCTCTGCCTTTGGCTCAGGTCATGATCCCAGGGTCCTGAAATAGAGCCCTGCATTGGGCTCTCTGCTCAGCAGGGAGCCTGCTTCCTCATCTCTCTCTGCCTGCCTCTCTGCCTACTTGTGATCTCTGTCTGTCAAATAAATAAATAAAATCTTAAAAAAATATATGGTAATAGAGGAGAAGTACCTTCCAGGGTATCTTCTTTTACTATCTCAGTATTCTAAATGTTTTCCTGAAATGTATTGATCATTCCAACTTTAGAAACTGTTTTATGAACTCCTTGTGGAACAATTTTTAAAATAATATCTAAGGAATGGGAGGGAGACAAACCATAAGTGACTCTTAATCTCACAAAACAAACTGAGGGTTGCCGGGCGGAGGGGGTTTGGGAGAAGGGGGTGGGATTATGGACATTGGGGAGGGTATGTGATTTGGTGAGTGCTGTGAAGTGTGTAAACCTGGTGATTCACAGACCTGTACCCCTGGGGATAAAAATATATGTTTATCAAAAATAAAAAATTAAAAAAAATAATATCTAAGGAATGAATATTTTATCCTAAAATTAAAACTCAGTTATAATTTAACAATGAAGTTGCATATATTTTTAACCTTACTGTGTGTGAAAGGTAAAAACACAGAGAAAGAAATGTGTTCATGACTTTGAGAACAATATTGCATTAGGAGGAAACTGTTGTTTACCTTCTTCCAGACATTTATGTGTAGTCAATAAATCATTTAATCTACTTTAAATTATTTTGCACAATAATGCCTAACTAATGTGAGGATAGGGTTAAGCCTTCTATTGATAAGTAGTAAGTCTGCTTATTAAACTTAATCCATTGTACTGTAAATGTCACTCCCCCAAGCTCTTCTCCTAATCAATAGCCTCTACTATCTTTCCCTGTCAGATGAGGTAAAGTCCACCTATGTAAGTATTGAATCCATTCCTACTGTAAGATGAGAACATGCAGTTTGAGCATTTTGTACTCTCTTTTAACCCAGATGGATGACTGTATCTTATAATTAATTTTTAATTAAAGATTTACAAGTTTTAAAAATAACAATGGATTCTTTTTGCCATTTAACATATTGACACTTTTTGAGAAGGGTACTGTTTGTGTGTGTGTGTGTGATTCTTTTCAAAACATTTTCATTTTATTCAAAAGATATTTATATTGTTAATATACTGTCAATTAAGATAGTATATTATAGCTTTAATAGATTTAAGAATATAAGTATTGTGAGTTTGACTTTTGGCACATGGAAGAAATCAGACTTAATATAAAAATATCAATATTAGCTGTAATAATCAATATGTAAAAGGACCTCTAGGCCCCCAGCTTTCCCCACTAAGAAGTAGTCTGAGAAATTTGTTTGTCTACCAAGAAGAGTATAATTTCCAAAGCCCTCTTCAGAAATGGTCAATGAGAGAAATGGAAACATATACCAGGAATGGAACAAAGAGCCTAGAGAATCAATGGACAGGGACTCACTCTCAGAAAAGAGAACACAAGCTTAGTAAAGAGCCATCCTCACCCTTAGAATGGGGCAGAGAGTTTCTTACTCTTAGCGCTATTGATATTCTGGAATTGATAACTTTTTGTTGAAGGCAACTATTCTATTCACTACAGGATGTTGATCAGCATCCTGTCTTCTACACACTATCTGTAGCACATACTCCCCATTTTTGACAACTAAGAATATTCAATTTCATAAGTCCCCTGAAAGCAAACCATCCCCAGCTAGGAAAAACTCAAATAGCAAAGTTGAGTGAGTGATATTTTCCCTGAATATAGCTATGTGAAAACATGAGACAACTCAAAGCATATTGCTGTTTTTCATTCTTCTTCTTTTTAAATAGGATTACTTATTGCATTTCTGGTTTTGTTGCTCCATGGTATGTTGGGAATAAAAGGACCACATAACTTGTCTTCATTTCATATCTTTCAGGATCAGGAAACAATTGAATTAAACTTCTGAGATCCTGGGATAAGATTCCAGGTGATCATATCTTACACACAGGAGGAAACTATGACCAAGATGGCACATTCTAGTACCTTCCTTTATTGGCCTGAATATGCTGCCGATATTCTTTTCCATATGATGGCAGTTCTTCCAGGTATAGATATAGATTTTTCATTCCTTCAGCTTTGGCCTGTTTGGGCCAGTAAAACATGGCAGAGGAGACCATGTGCCAGTTGTAATTCATGTATTTAAGAGGGATTCTATGTTTCCTCTTTTGCTTTCTTGTGCCTTCTATAGGAGAGGAACATGACTAGACAATTCTAGTAATTCCAGAGGGGAGATGAGAGACATTTGGAATGATTACTGCAGCTGAGTTACCCCAGCAAAGACAACACTGACTGGCCAAATTGCAGGTGTATTACCAATGGCTGTCATGATCTATAAAACTACCCCAGAGAAAGGAGTCAGGTGCCAACAGCCCATGCTATTGATTCCAGTTTAGATTAAGTTCGAAGGCAAATTTATTTTATGGTGTCACAAATCTGAATGGTGGTAGGTGGCTGGAATTGATTGAAAGAGAAGACAAGGGAAGTCAGTGGATGATTGGAATGTTTGCTATATTAACCCTAATTTTGATAACATATTATATCTATTTATTAACTCATTAGATTACAATCTTTGTAAAAAATCTTTGTAAACAAAATTTACTTATTTGAGAAAGAAAAAGAGCACAGGCAGGAGGAATAGCAGAAGGAGATGGAGAAGCAGGCTCCCTGCTATGCAGGGAACCCCAGTGCAGGGCTCGATCCCAGGACCCTGGGATCATGACCTGAGCCAAAGGCAGAGGCTTAACTGGTGGAGCCACCCAGGCGCCCATAGATTACAATCTTAAGACTTATTTGTTTCACTGAATTTTATCTCAATTAGTTTTCTTAATTATAATAATAAAGCATTATATATGAGGTTTCCAAGCCATAGAACTTTGGGAAAAAGAAAACAAATTGATTAGTAAAACACAAAGATAGTAGGAGACAAAATAATAATGAAAAATAAAAGTAAATTAAAAGAAAGAAAAATGACATGATAGAAATAATTCCAGATATACCTGTAATTCTGATAGAGATCTGTAAATACGTTAAATGTAAAGATTAAAGCAAGAGAGACTCTAATATTGTATAAAATACAATCCAGCTCTTCTCTCTGTCCTTTTATTTTCCTGATCAATTCAGTTCTATAGCAGTTAGGTGTAGCAGAATATCGGAGGTGTCTTTATGGAAAGGCGTCCTGCATGGAATGTTGGAGAAGTTGCGTGGACAGGAAGGATTCGTAGGAAGAATATGTTTGGCATGGGCTTTCAGAGACTGAGTGGTGTGGAAAGGTTATCAAATGATGACGGATACCTGTCAGGGGATACCACAGACAAAGCAAGATGAAAAGGGAAAGTGAGAGAAAGCTCTTTGTGGGCTATCGAAATCCTACAGGGTGAAGAGGATATTAAATTCAGTCAGTAGCTTAGAATGTAAATTGAGAGCCTCAGCAGAGTGAAGATGGGAGATACTGGGGAGCCTCAACAGGGTGTGTCAGCCCAAGCAGAGAGTACAGGGGTAAACATGGCTGGAAGCCCCCAAGCAGGATTTCAAAATCTAATCAGAATGAGGGATGGAACGTAGAGTGGATATTAGAGTCTAACCAGGAAGGAGAGGAACAAACATCACCTTCATCAAGTATCACATTGAACATTATTGGCAATTGGGGGAAAAACAATATGTAATGTAAATAGAAAACAGAGAAAAAAATGTGGCATCACTATGTTTCTGCTAATGATACATAACTTGAATTTGGGTGTGAGAAAACACGAGACAACTCAAATTAAAGCATATTCTTCAACATATCTACCTGTAAACTTCAAAGGCTCAAGGCTATGAAGGTTAAATTAAGACTGAGACATTGTTTCAGACCGTTCAAGGCATGGTTTACAACTGGATCCTTTGGCCTATAAAAGACATTATTGGAAAATTGGGATTCTTTTGCCTCTAAAAGACATTATTGTCAAAACTTGAATGTGGTTCCAGAATCAGATAGTGGTAGTGTATCTCTACCAATTTCCTGGTTTTCATAGTTGTATTATGGTTCCGTAGGAGAAAATCGCATTGTAGTAATGGAATTAACCGATGGAGTAGTAATTCACAAGTAATGGAACATCAGAATAGACTAGAATAAAATAAGCAAAAGGTCAAAGAGAGCTCAGATCTCAGGAAAAATTTTCAGTATAAATGAGAACAAGGCAATTTCATCTATTGTAATAGGAGTATTTGCATTCCATTTAGAAAAGACATTTCCTTAGGAAATTTTGTTACATAATTAACTAAGTATGCAGCAAAAAATAAATAAATCCAAGACACTAAGTTGCATCATAAGCACAAATAAATTCCCAATGCATTACCATTTCAGTACTACCTGGGCATCATTAATTCAGCCCTCAGAACATGGGCAACCCAGAGATAGCTGTGCTTGCTCATCCTTGAAGGCATCTTTTTTCCTGACCTCATTACTTTGGAGATTTGTAACAAGTATACTTGCTGTTTTCCTAAACTTATCTGAAGAAGCTTTTCCTACTCCTTAGTGACTCTTTGCTATTTGGGGTAGCTTTGTTCTATTAGCCTAAGTACTAGAGAATAAGCTCTTCCCTACAGACTTTAATCTGCATACTTCGGGTTTTAATCATAAACTTGTCCATGTGCTGTGCCTCCCTTATGAGTTCTTAGACTTTAGTCCTTATTGATTCTTACCATTTCAAATTCACTCTTTGTTTCTTTCATTGAGGTACTCCCTTTGTTATTTACAAGTTTAACTTTGTATTAACAGCTATGCACGAGCGTGTGTGTGTATGTGTGCGTACGTGTGTGTGCCTGAAGTCAGTCGAAGATTCCTGTAACACCTCAGTCCATATTAGTAAGAAATCAGTTGTGTATTAAATTGTTTCTCATATTATTTCTGTTTATTTGAAAGAGGAAAAAGAGTTTGCAGTGTGTTCTAAGTCTGTCAATTTCAAAGCATCCTATTAATTTGTAGTCATTTATTTGGATTATGTAGAGGTGGCAATTGCTGACTGTGTGAGAAAAAAAGAATGACTTAAAAAGCTGAAAATGGAGAACATTTTATTGACTGATTATTTCTGAGAATTGGGGAAATATTACTCTGATGCTATTTTAGTAAAGTAGCAGCTCACTTTGGCTCACAGGATACCTGCATTTTCTGGAAGCAGTGGTTGAGAATTGCTGCACAGCCATTATGTTTATAGAATATATGTATATGTATGTGTGTGTGTATATATATATATATTACATATATTAATATATATACACGTATATGTGTGTGTTTATATATAATCATTATTTCTTTTGCTCTTTACAAGGATCTGTTGATGTATTATTTCTGCAAATTCTCACTATAAAAGAATGTGGCACAAAAGAAAATGGCTTATCTCAAATTGTTTTTCCCAACAAGTGGTTGAGAAATCATTCAGAGCTGAGAGAAAGATGCCATGATCTTTCTACCCAACCGCATGTCTTTCAAGCATAAACTAGTCAGGCTTCCTTCCCTCCTCCTTCTCTTCTTTGTCATTCAATTTTTTTTTTTTCCCCTTAATTTAGGTAACTCTCCTTTTAAGGAAGTTAAATGACTTTCTAATGCAAACAGAAGAGGCATTTAGTAGTTTACTAAGCTGACTATAAATTAAAAGCCAGTCCTACTGCCCTGAGGCTTAACTGGTTATTAATGAGTACAAAGTAGGTCCATTCAATAGAGTATTGAAAAGCAACCACATTTTCATTCTTCTTCAATCAATATATAACACAAAAATATTATCTGCCAGTAAGAATGGACTTAGTCTATTTATTTTCTGTTTAATAACCATCCTTTAGGCATTGTACAAGCCAAAAGCTACATCTTTCTTCTTAATTTCTATTATTTACGATAGGATGTTTTAATTTTTAAGAGAGAAAGTGTCCGTCCAGATGAAAACTAATCACTACACAACATTTCCAAGGGAGAAAAGAATAGTAAATGTTTAAATGACTAAACAGTGTTCTTGGTCTTTTCTGAATAAATATCTCTGCTCTTTTCTGTGGTTGACTAACTATATAAAACATGATTACGTCTAATGCTCTATTGATGTATTGCAGTCTTAGGCAGAGTTAATGGTATACTTAGCTTGGGCCTGCTTTTCTCATTTTCCAAACTGCATTGTGGCATAGCCCTTAGTCAATACAGCAGCTCCCTCCTGAGCAAGCATTAAATTGAACAGATGAATGGCAGCATTTTAAAGTAGATCTGATAACCCAAACAGGCTTGTGGGCTTTAAAGAGGCCAGATCAGATAAAAGGAACTACTAGACACTTGAGAGCTGACATATTCCTTCTAAAAAAGAAAGGATCTTGAGAAATCAATTGGGCCATAGAGAATATTCTCCAAAAGATCAAATAGGGCAAACGAATCTTTCTATGTCTCTAAAGAAGCATATAATAGTTAGTGGAAATATGCTTTTGAATAGTCAGATTCATTGTATTGTAATTTTACATAAAAGGGGTTGAGCCCAATACTTTTAAAAATGACTTTAAAATCTCTTATATTTTGTCAACAATCTAAAACCTTGATTTAAAAAAAAAAAAAGATCTTGAAATATTTTCCATTGTAGTAGGTGTCCAGAGAAAAAATACACTCCTCAAAAAGTGAGTTCAGAAATCATTTACTTTCTCAGTACTCATAAAATGGAATAGCATTTCCTGAAATCTATAGGAGAGGTATGTGTATGGATGAATGTTTTAGAATGTGTATGTGTGTGCAAGACAGAACAGAGAATTTCAGCAGAGTATTGTATATTTGAAGTTCAACAATATATTAACAGTCATCAGTTTTCAAAAGGAAACTGAAAAACAAAAACCTCTTTAATGATACTGATCTTTTAAATCTAACATTTTGTGTGAAAACGATTTCAAATTAGAGCCATATTTGTCATCATTTTAAACAAACTGTCAACCAGTGGACTGCATCTCTTTATTAACTTAAACCATTTCTGTGATTCCTTTTATGATTACAAATCTATGTTAATTTGAGGAACTAATTAAATGCAATAAGACTTTAGACAAATTGAAAGAAGGAAGGAAGGAAAGACAGACGGAAGGAAAGAAGGAAAGAAGGACCTTCAAATGTTTAGTTCATTGTGAAGCTAAAGAATACCCCACAATTTGCAGGAAACAAAACTAAATAGAGTTGAGGTTAAGTTAGAACCAATTTGTTGGGTAAGAACCATCACATACCAAGTCAGAGGTATACAAAAATTGTCACATTAGTGTCAGGAGATGTGGCCTAATTCGGGACAACTCTGTGTATTTTTTAAATGGGTACGCAAACAAGTGCTGACATTTAACCAATTAAATAGGAAATTGGAAATTAGTGATTAGTAATTGCTCAAGGAAAATGAGTAATTAACAACTGAGCACATATGCTGATTCTTTTGAGTGTAAGACAATAAAAGTCTATGCTCCTAGAGGGCAAGAACTGTTTTAAAATTATTTTTCTCCCCCAGACATTAAGATCAGTAGGATGTGGGCAGTTGATAATAGATGGCCAATAAACATAATTTAAATGAATGAACAGATATTTTTAAAAAAATAATTACATGAAAACTACAGTAATGATAGAGAAAATGTTCTTTCACTTTTTGAAGTATTTTTGTCTATTCTTTCTTCTCCGATGCACTAACTAACAATATATGATGAAATTGTTAGCCCTGTTACAGTTTCTTTCTCCAGACAGTCCTGTTAATACTCTCTACCTCTTTTCTTTCCCTGCTTTCTTCATTCTTTCTCTGACACCTCTGTCCCAGTTCCTGACACAGAGCTCCCCAAACTCTTGACATTTCCTAAGTGATAAGAAAGATAAAGGCATCTTTTGTTAATTCTTAAGGCCTTTTTCAACCACTCTTGAGTTTTTGTTAATGAAGTGACTGTTGTAAAGTCTCTAAGGATGAGAGGATTTTGTGCCTGAGGTAACACCCCTAGGACTACAGGGTTAGGACTTTCAGCCTCACCCATACCCTCTGACCCCCAGGCATGGAAAATGAACTGCAGATTGACTTAATCAGTAGTGGTCAATGAATTAACCAAATATGCCTATGCAATGAAGCCTCTATAAAAACCCTTGGGTAATCAGAGACCTTTGAGGGTGGTCAGTCAGTCCTTGGAGGTCCTGGTGATGGTGGTTCACCTGCAGAGGGCATGAAAGCTCTGAGCCTGTTCCCATATACCTTACCCTCTGTATATCTTCTAACCAACACTTCATGGGTTGTATCTTTTTATAATAACTTGACATCCAGTAAATAAACTGTTTTCCTGAATTCTGTGAGAAACTCTAGCAAATTAATTGAACCCAATGAAGAGGTCCTGGAGACCTCTAATTTATATCTGGTTGTCAGAGGCACAGATAAAAACAACCTGGGCAATTGCAATCACAAGATTGACATCTGAAGTGTTTGTGTCTCTGTGTGTGTGTCTGTGTGTGTGTGTGTGTGTGTGTGTGTGTTTCTATGGAGGGTAGTCTTGTGGGGTTTTATATTTAACTCATGGAATCTAATGTTAACTCCATGTAGATAGTTAGAAGTGAATTGACTTGAAGGATACCCAGCTGGAGTCAAAGAATTGCTTGGTGTGAGAAAAAACAACAACAAAAAAGACATCACACAAAATATCAGAAATAAGATTCTGTGAGTAGAATGAGAGTAGAGAAGTAAAACAAGAGTTTTTTCCTTTCACATCTTTTAGTAAAAATCTATCTATTTTACTCAAATACCACCCCCGATCCCAAAATAAAATCTCAGGAATTTAGTATAAAGAGAATTTAATATAAAGAGAATTCTATTTAATAATAAGAGAATTCCAATTAGTAGCTCAAAAATAGCTCCTAGAATGTTGCCATCTTTTCTTTTGCTTATTCTATGATGGGTAAATCATTTGGAATTTTTCATCTAGATAGACCACTCATATTTGCCATTGTAGCTTTTGGACAGAATTGTTGTCTCTTTAATATATTGCATGTTGGTTTAAACTTCTGGAGTCTACTTTCTTAGTTTCAAAGGCCTGGATTTACATGACAGTCATGTATGTAAGTCATGAGTATGTGTCGTTAATTCTTCCTTCCTTCCTTCCTTTGCAGCAATTAAGGTACTCCATCCTCCCCCAACCAGGTAGGGACCGGATAACTTCTTTTACTTGTTATAAATTAAATAGTATCATGATTTTGTTCGATAGTGAAAGATCATAATTTGTCTTCCATAAAAAGATAAGCACAGCATATAGAAAATACTGATTGAAATGTTCCCTGGTAAGTAGGTAAGAAGCAGTGGTTATGATATATTGCTAAGTTCAAATACTTTGTTTGCGATTTCCTATACTTAAAAGACAACAAATTGAGTGGCTAGAAACAAAAGGCTGCAGATAGTGTTAGTAGACTAAATATGATGCTAATTAACAATGTTATTTTTCATTTCTTTCCTATGACAATTATTCCAAAATCTAGCACAGAATTCAAAAGAGAGAGTTGCTATTTATTTTAATGATTATCACAATAAGGAAACTAATAGAGAAGGAAAGGACCAAAGAAAAATATTGAAA
Organism: Mustela nigripes; assembly: GCF_022355385.1. Taxonomy (NCBI): domain Eukaryota; kingdom Metazoa; phylum Chordata; class Mammalia; order Carnivora; family Mustelidae; genus Mustela; species Mustela nigripes. The sequence continues at coordinate 194,579,311 of NC_081558.1, forward strand.
ACATTGCATACATCAAAATGTTGCTCTGGTTGTATTGATCTCACTCATTCTTCTAGGCTTGACAGAGAACATTCAATAATCAGAATTATCCATCTATCATTTTGACATTGCCCTTTGGAGAGTAATTAACAGTACTAATTTATGTAATTTATTTAGCCCATCAGGAGGTTTCAGAACTCACATATGCTGTTGAACATCTGTGTATTTAAACTTTACATCTATGGATGCATTTTATTTACATTTTAGGCAATGTGATATGACTGGCATAATATTTTAAGAAGTGATTTTTTCAAAATGGAAATGAGTTTCTTCTCCAGTAACATTTTTTTTAAGAAGCTTAGGAAAGGATTTTCAGATCTTAAGTGAAATTAACAATATTTTTTTTCCTTTCTGTTATAGCATGCATAAGGTTATCTTTGCAAGGAATGGAATCAGATAATTTAACAAGAAATGATGCGCTGAAAAAAATCTTTAGAAAATCTAGAATAGTGTCATCCAATAGAAATATGGTGTGAGCTACACATATTTTTTTCAAGTTTGCAGTCTAGGTTGTCAGAAACGATTTGAAATTTCAAGAATTTGCTTTTATTTGAATTCTTATTTCATTTATATCATGCTTCTTAGAAATAATTTTGCTAATTTTTTTGGATAAGATTGCTTTCCTTAGAATTCGTTGTTTTTTTTTTTTTTTTAAATTTTTATTTCTTTTCAGTGTAACAGTATTCATTGTTTTTGCACCACCCCTAGTGCTCCATGCAATCCATGTCCTCTCTAATACCCACCACCTGGTTCCCCCAACCTTCCACCCCCCCGCCCCTTCAAAACCCTCAGATAATAAAATGAAGTGTCAAATAATAAAAACCTTTTGTAAAATAAATGATAATAATTAATATCATAAATTTAATGAAAGTTTGAAAAGATAAATTGATGAAAATCAACCAGAAAGCAAAGTAAAACACAAAATTTGACACTTAGGACAGATAATAGAGTGAGAGAAATAATATAAGATGACCCAACATATACTTATGGGCATTTCTGTAAATGTGTATGGCATTCATTTTTTTTTTGACACAATATTTATTTAATTTTAAGTTAATATTACAAAAAGAACCTTTTTGTAAACCAATATATGAGTTACAATATTGAATGATGATGTAAAGAACACAGAAAATTAAAATAAATAATCATTACATGGTATTTTCTTGAAAATACTCAATATTGAGGCACCTGGGTGGTTCAGTGGATTAAGCCTCAGCCTTAGGCTCAGGTCATGGTCTCAGGATCCTGGGATGGAGCCCCATCTTGGGCTCTCTGCTCAGCAGGGAGCCTGCTTCCTCCTCTCTCTCTGCCTGTCTCTGCCTACTTGTGATCTCTGTCTGTCAAATAAATAAATAAAAATCTTTAAAAAAAAAAAAAAAGAAAATTAAATTTGTTGAAAAAGTAAATCTGTTCTGAACCATTGTCTGTTTCTTACCCATTCGAAATCCCGTTTTTACTCTTTTATTTTACCATTCCCTTTAATGCTCTTACCTTTGAAATTGTGCCTTTTCTTTTATGGCACTTTATAACTTCACATGACAAAATTCCAAATAGCCAGAAGAGGGCTGGCCACCCTATTTCAGTCCATGGATATGATTAGCTGTAAATGCTCCCTACAGAAAAATTCCCCCAAGTTTATTGAAGCAAAGTCCCAAATCCTAAAAAATGAATGAACTAAATTCATTCCAGATAACACAGATGGCCCACAAGAAAAGGGGAACAGACATGCCTTTGAGCAGATTTCTTTCAATGATTTGTTTCTCGAAGGTTATACTCCTCTGGCAGGCAGAGTAGAAGGTATTACCCTAGGCATATCTAAAAGTCAATATGTGCTTCAATATTCTTCACTTTGAGGTTTGAAATACTCAAGTTTGAAGTACTCATAAATCTGAAGATTTGGTGATGAAATTTTTGAATTATTTAATCTGCGATTATTATTATTCTTAAAATACATGGCTGGTATCCTAAAGAAAGTTGATAATTATGCAGACCTTTCCTTTCTACCTATCCATCTTATTATGTAAGTAAAATGTATGCTCTCTGTCTTAGTCTGTTTGGAAGCTATAACAATACTACAAATTTGGTGGCTTATAAACAACAGAATTTCCTTTCTCACAGTTTTGAAGTCTGAAAGTCTGAGATCAGGGTGCCAACATGGTTGTGTTCTGGTGAGAGCCCTCTTCTAGGTTACAAAGAGCCAACTTGGCGTGTCCTCAGCAGAAAGAGGGAGAAATAGCTCTCCAGTCTGTTTGATAAGGCAATTAATTCCATTTATGAGGAATCTAGCATCCTGACTAATTATCTCCCAAAGTCCCCACTTCCGAATGTCATCATATTGGGATTCAATTTCAACGTATGAAATTGGGACAGACACAAGCATTCAGTCCATAACACTCCCCAAACATCAATTTATTTGGTTGTTGTTTGGGCGTTATACCAACATCAATCACCTCCACCAATTTTTATGATTCTTATTTTCACAATCAGGCTGCAGCAAGTACTAATCTCTTACAAACTCGAGTGTACCTAAAAAACAAAAGAAATAAAAACAAAGCCTACCACCATCACCGCAACAAAAAGCAAGTGTGGCCCCAAGTAACTTTTTGCTTTAGGGAAGTTTCACTTAGCAAAGAAATATTGGTCCAACCACCTTGAAAATATATCTGAAAGGAAAATGAAATTGTCATAGCAGATTTACTACATAAAAAATGTTTTTTAGATAAGGTTTTAGATATTCATGGTACTTTTTTATGTGTTTTCCTATATCTCATTATAGGGATTTCGCATATGTTACATAGATAGCATCCTAACTGGGCAACTAGGGAAAGGCTTCTAGGTCAGGTTTTTACAATAGTCCTGCTTCCTGGAAGCTCCCAAGAAAGATGACAAGTGCTCTGAAAAAGAGAGGTATGTGATCTGGTTGGAAAAAGAGAGGTATGTGATCTGGTTGGAAGCAGAATCATAGCCAGAATCTAGAAATTTTTAGATTCCTGATTATGCGCCAGAAACTAGATAAAGGTGGCAGCATTAAAAATATTGTGCAAAGGTGCAAAATCAGTTGTCACTATACAAGTGGATGACAGATGACAAGACAGCCATCTCTTCAAATGCCTTGGAGCTTTGTAAATGACACCGCTGCTTACACTTATAGGTTGGGAAGGAATTCCCCCAAATTTTCTGTGATTCCAGCAGGATAGGGCTGCCAAATGTTAGAAGATAAAGACAGATGATATTGCTTGCACACCTGCTTTGGGGGCCTGGGAGTCACACCTATTAAAAATAAATAGTGGACAGAAGAGAGAATTCTATTGCAAAACAGAAATATGGTGAAACTTCTTTTCCACAGAGTCTCATCATTTTTCTTGTGAATATCGGCTCTTTGCAGCTCTGTGGGAGTCAGTCCATTCTAGCTCAGCATGAAAGGTCTCTTGAGTCTTCTTATAAATAAAAGCCCAGGGCAGAACCAGTTCCTGAAAAGAGGTTCAAAGTTTTTTAAATTATTTAGTACTTCCTTCCTATACCACTCAATAAGAGAGAGCACATAAAAAGTATGTTTTACCCATATTGTGGATTTAGCTCCCAAATTTCTAGATTTTTACTCCTGAATTTTCAAACTGTCAGTAGAACTCTGTACAGGGTTGCCCATTCCTCCTTGTAAATATATGCAAAGAATTGAAGTCTTCATAATTACAAGACTAAAATCTTTATGTCCAGTGGTTTTCTTTAAATTGGGTAAGGTGTAGTCATATAGGTGGAAAGGGTACATTGAGCCATGTGTGTCTGAAGGTGGCCCAAGCATATTCAACTCTTCCATTTAATATATAAATGAGAGAAGTAACTTTGAACTAATTAAGAGTACAGAGTCTCTCTGAATCTGTCTTTGGTAAGATATCCTGAATCAAATAACTTACTCAATGAAATGAAAATGCTTCAGTGTCCCCTGCTCTTTGTATTAAAGTCTCTTTTTTATTCTTATTTATTTTGTTTTGTTTTATTTTATTATAATTTTTTAGAGATTGAGATAGTTGAAGAGCAGGGGCAGAGAGAGAGGGAGAAAGAGAATCCTAGGCCAGTTCTATGCCCCCTGTGGAATCCAATGCAGGGCTTAATTCCAGGACCCTGAGTTCATGACCTGAGCTCCATAAAGCCTTCTTTTTAATTATAATAAAAGAATATATATATTTCAGTTTTGTCTGTGACCACTAGACCACTAAGCATATCACTATTTTGTTTCAACAACACATATTTAATGTGCTATTAAAGACACATTTTCTCATTCTGGATTTAGAATTATCAAGGTTTTCTCAGTGTCTCTATTTTTTTAAAGCAATTATATCAGTACCAACTTTGTAGGGCTGGTGCAAATAGTAAATGAGCAAATAGAGGCCCAGTAAGTAGAATTGAGATGTGCACATTATAAGGGCTCCAGTTGCTTTTATTATTATAAGTATTGCTGGGATTATTATTCCATTTACAAAAATGATCCAGCTAATAATTATTAGAAAGGAAACACTAAGTAAAGTTAAAACAAACTTCATAAAATGACTTTATAATAGTAAGAGTTTCAAACTTGTATTGTTTGAATAGATTAAGACAATGAAATTGTAATTATCTATTTTCCATTTTTTCAATTAATGATGATTTATTTATATGGAAATTTTTAATTAAAAAACCAACAAGATTTATGATTGTTGATATGCAGATGTCTTGATTTTAAATGATAGCTCACTTTAATGTACTAATATACATCCCCATATTCTTGCTTGGAAAATATAATTCTGAGTCCTTCATTTTTATTTTATTTTATTTTTTTTTAAGATTTTATTTATTTATTTGACAGAGAGAAAGATCACAAGTAGGCAGAGAGTCAGGCAGAGAGAGAGAGAGAGAGAGAGAAGCAGGCTCCCCGCTGAGCAAAGAGCCCGATGCGGGGCTCGATCCCAGGACCCTGAGATCATGACCTGAGCCGAAGGCAGCGGCTTAATCCACTGAGCCACCCAGGCGCCCCAATTCTGAGTCCTTCAAATACATACTGATAAGAATGTGTTATTTTCTTATATTGCCAATAAACAATCTTATTTTATATCCTCTAATTAAGAAAAAAAATACAGTAGACGTTTCTTATCCAGAGGATTTCTTATCCTCTTAAGACAAAAAATTTTATCAGAATCACTTGAAATCCATTAAAAAAGCACTCTGTTTTCTGTAATTTATGTTCAAAGTCAAATGATAAATATAGGTGCCAACCAAACAGAGACAAAAATTTTGGCTTTTTTTCCAGAATAAACCTTTTTACAAACATGTCACCTATTACCTAGATACATATCCAGACAGACACGGGTGGAGCTGGACAATCACAGGCTTATTGAATAACTTTATAGATTTAATGGTGTAAGCAAGAAAGTCCATGCTTGCTCTAGGAAGATCATCAAAAAATAGGGAGAAGGAGCTAATCTGCCCAGGTTTAGCTCCTTCCCACCACCAGGGAAGTCATATCTTGGCTCCTGGGTAAGAATGACAGAGATAGCAAAAGGGTTCTGGGCAGAAAACATTAAGCATAGGAAAACTATACAATCTAATAAAATATATATATTTATACAATGAGGGTGCCTGGGTGGCTCAGTCATTTAAGCAAATGACTCAATTTCAGCTCAGGCTATCTTGATTCCAGGATCATGAATTCAAGCCCTGTATTGGGTTCCATGCTAGGTGTTAATCCTATAAAAACAAACAAATTCATGTATATATAATGAATACAATCAAATAACTTTATTAAAATAGGTATAATCCTTATTTAGGTTTTTTGATTTATGCTTTGTGAAATTGCTAGTAATTGTTTGAGATATCACCTTACACCAGTTAGAATGGCCAAAATTAACAAGACAGGAAACAACATGTGTTGGAGGGGATGTGGAGAAAGGGGAAACCTCTTCCACTGTTGGTGGGAATGCAAGTTGGTGCAGCCTCTTTAGAGAACAGTGTGGAGATTCCTCAAGAAATTAAAAATAGAGCTTCCCTATGACCCTGCAATTGCACTACTGGGTATTTACCCCAAAGACACAGATGTAGTGAAAAGAAGGACCATCTGTACCCCAATGTTTATAGCAGCAATGGCCATGGTTGCCAAACTGTGGAAAGAACCAAGATGCCCTTCAATGGACAAATGGATAAGGAAGATGTGGTCCATATACACTATGGAGTATTATGCCTCCATCAGAAAGGACAAATACCCAACTTTTGTAGCAACATGGACGGGACTGGAAGAGATGATGCTGAGTGAAAAAAGTCAAGCAGAGAGAGTCAATTATCATATGGTTTCACTTATTTGTGGAGCATAACAAATTGCATGGAGGACATGGGGAGATAGAGAGGAGAAGGGAGTTGGGGTAAATTGGAAGAGGAGGTCAACCATGAGAGACTATGGACTCTGAAAAACAATCTGAGGGTTTTGAAGGGGCAGGGGATGGGAGGTCAGGGTACCAGGTAGTGGGTATTATAGAGGGCAGGGATTGCATGGAGCACTGGGTGTGGTGCAAAAATAATGAATATTGTAATGCTGAAAATAAAAAATAAATTTAAAAAAAAAGAAAAAAAAAGCTATTTCAAGCCACAGTGTTAAAAAATTAGCACTGATAATCACTAATTTTCACTCTGAAACACAATCTTGCCTCAAATTTTTAGAACATTGTTTTTTATAAAGTATATCACTTTATAGCTAGCCACAAATCTCAGACATGTAGACTCAGGAAAGGAAGATTTAAAAATCAATAATTCCTCTGAAACTTCATAAGAGTTTTTTTTTTTTTTTTTCAATAACAGGAAATAAGACAAGACACTTGGGTTTCACTTTCACTAATCAGAAAATAATAGCATAAATTATGTAAGTAACCTCTGATTTATGTCATCTTCTCAAGGTCTTTGTTTAGTAAGACAAAACTTTATTTTCCAAGTTAATGGCTTTCAAAGGGTGTGATTTCTCCCCAGAAGACATATGGCAGTGTCTGGAGATAGTTTTGGTTGTCATAAGGGGTTGGAGGGTTTGCTACTGGCATCTAGAGGGTTAAAGCCATGTATATAAACCATACCTCCCCCATTCATACAGTAGCCCTTGTACTAAATAATCATCTGTCAAAAATTTCAATAATGCTGAGTTTGAGAAATTCTGTTCTAGATGAATGTTACTTGACATCAAGGTTTGTGTTGGGAGGGATTTGCGGCTTTAACATAAATGTTTATTTTATTTTATTTTTAAGTTTTTCTTGAGGAGTTCTCTTTATTTTCTTTCCTCTCATTCTTAATGTAACTTCTACAGCAAATGTGGTGCTTCAATTCACAACCCTGAGATCAAGAATCACATGCTCTACTGACTGAGCCAGCCAGGCACCCCATTTTGTTTATTTTTAATCCCAGTTGATCATTTACTGATTTGTACTTTCAACTTTTTCTTTATCAGGTAAAAAAATATTCAAAGATTATTACCAGCCAATGAATCAATGCACTACATACAGTTAATCTGTGCTCAACAGAGGCATGCTAGCTTAGAAAGATTAAACAATATACATCTAGAGTGGCCAAACTAGCAAGTGGCATGTTCATGTTTAAAACGTAAATTTATCTGGCTACAACATCCATATACTTTTCATGATGCTGCACTTTTGAAAGTTGCTAGGTGCTCAAATTTAGTGCTTTTCATTAGTGTGTTCATTATATACCATCAATATTTTACATCAAATAAAATTCCAGAGAAAATAATAGACTAAGCTTTCAAATAGAAAAATGAATAAGAACAAGCAGACCTTAGCTCATTTAAGATAAATTTCTCCTTAAGATGTTTTCATGAGTTAGGAAATACCTAGGGCTATTTTAAAATGGAAAATATTTTTCTAAAGTTTTTTTATAGTGATTTTCATTAGGTGACAGTAAAACAATTTTCTGATATATGACATCATTTAGACCAAGATACACAATGGTTCTTTTTCTAGCAAAAGCAACATCCCACCCCCCTTATAAAATATGTTCTTAACTTAAAAAGAAAAATTATTAAAATGAAACCTATAGGTAATCTACAAAGTTTTTGTGTTAATGAAAGGAGAAGACTTTTTAAAAATTCCTTGCCAGTTTAACCAAAATACATCTCTTTGCTTATACATATTCATTCCCCTTGAAATATATATATTTTATATTCCACCTAAAATATTAAGGTGATTAAGGTTTTTAATTATATACATTAATAAGAACATCCAGAAAATAGCTTAATATAAGATAAAGTACAGGGATGCCCAGGTGGCTCAGCTGGTTAAGTGGCCGACTCTTGATTTCAGCTCAGGTCACGATCACAAGGTCCTTGAATAGAGCCTCACCTCCAGCTCCACTTTGAACAAGGCGTCTGCTTGAGATTCTCTCTCTCTCTCGTCCCCCCCTCACTCTCTGCCCCTCCCTCCACCCCCACTCCCTCTCAAATAAATAAATAAGTAAATAAGATAAAGCATAAGATTTCATATTTCTCCATATATTATCAAGGATTTAGAAATTAAAAGGAAGAAATATGCACTTTAAGGATGAAACTATAACACATTTAAGAATAAATGGTTGAAAAGGTACACATTATAAATATGACAGCTAAGAACTTTTACTAAAGAGCATGAAGAAGCTCAGAGCAATGGAAAAAAGTACTGTGACATGGGGCAGGCAGAGGTAATGTTTTGAAGAGCTTATTCTGAATATTGGTTGGGAATCACATCAACAAGATGGTTGGATAGGAGTTTCTAGCTCTGATCCGCTCACAGAGACACTGATTCTGACAATCACCCATAGATGAAAGTACCTTTCTGAGAACCCATGGGGTCAGTGGAGAGATCCCAACAGTGTGTTGAAGGAAAAAAGACAAACAAACAAGGCTGGACACTTTGAAGAGGATAGAATGATCAGTTTTACTTATTTTTGTCATTTATCCTCTAAGGCTGCACAGCTCAGTTCTGAGACAGACTTTGTTGGCCTGTGTCTTCTCCCACTGGGTAAAGAGTGCTCAGATGAATGGATACAGATTTGGTACATATACATGAAATATTATTCAGCTTTAAGAAATAAGGAAATCCTGTTATTTGGGACAACATGGGTGAAACTAGAGATCATTATGGTAAACAAAGTAAGCCAGGCACAGATAAATACTGCATGATCTCACTTATATGTGGAACTTAAAAAAGTTGAACTCATAAAATCAGAAAATAGATTGACGGTTGCCAGGTTTTAGGGATTGGAAGAAAAGTGGAGATGTTGGTCAAAGGGTTCAAAGATAAATAATGTGAGTGTGTTCAAATTAAAAAAAAAAAAACATTTAGAAAAAAATATTAAAATTAGAAAAGCATGTATACATTTTTACCTATCAATTGTATTCTATTACTTGATCCTTTGAAAGAAAATTCACTTTTATTTGAGACTCTATGTGTAAGTATATGTATTGCTGCATTTTCCATAAAATCCAAAAAGAAAAAAAATACATATATAGTATATATCCAAATATAAAATATCAATATCAAATATAAAACAATAATCAATTGTTTTATCTACATCATGGAGTAATATCCAAATGATCCTCAATGTGTTTTGTTTTCTTCTTTTTGACCTTAAATTTGGTGTGTTTTTTCCCCTGAATTTTTATCTTAAAAAAATATAAACTAACTTTAATTTTCTCAGCTCTACTTCTCAACATTCTTTGCCAGAATCCAGTTTTATAATTGTTATCATTTGTTGCTTTTTTTCTCCCCCAAAATGCTCTCCCACTGTTGCTGCTTATCATAAACCTTCCCCAAACTTATGTTTCCTTTATCCAAAAAAAAAAAAAAAAAAAAAGTCAAAACAACAAGTAAAACAATAAAACTTTTCTCTACCATTTAGTTACATCAAAGTGAGTTTCTCCCTCTCTCCATTACTTTAGAGCCATGCTGGATTTCTTGAACTTAAAAAAATAAATTTCCAGGGATTGGTCCCAACTTTGCTAAGAGTAATCTTTCATATATGTATGGAGTTCTCCACGGCACTAAATCCAGTGATTCTGCCAATCTTCATGATCTTTGAACACTATGTCTATTACACGACTGACCATACAAACATTCTGGAAAAGAAGGCATATGGACCAGGGCCTTGGTAGTAGAGAGGAAACACAGTTTAGAAACACTTAAGTGCTAAGCCATGACTGGTTGATTGCTTGGATAAAGGAAATTGATACCTGCCTGAATATCAAATATTAAGAAGAAGAGTTATATGTATCTTTTCTTATGGCAGCAACAGAATTATACCTTACAAAAGAAGAATAGTATTTGTAGGGAAATGATGAGGCATTTGCAAAGCCAGCTTTGGGATAATTATGACACGTTTTATCTGTAGGACGCAAGTTCAAAGATCATCACAAAATATAACATCTATAAAATGTCTAGTAGAGTGAGGTGAAAATCACCAGGGGTAGTCTCTGGGAATACCAAAGTTGTAGAAATGCATAAATGAAAAGAAACCCATGGGAAGAGGGAAGACGAATGGAGAAGTTGAGCTGAGTATTTTTTATTTGCTTCTCTCTAGCCACTTCTCACCCAAATCTACATCGTCTTATGCCCAGTATCAAAATCTGAGGCCCAGTTTATGTCCTTGCTCTCTGGCCTCCCTTTGACTTTGCCCAAAGGAGATTAGATAGAGAGAGAATAATGAGGGCCAGAAGTCTGTTTCTGTGGCATCCTTTCTGACTTTCTGACTTGTTTCCTCAGTCTCCCCAGCCGATCATAGTCAATGGTGGGGCAAGTGAGCTCTCTTTCCATTTCCTGCTGTTTTGCCTTTCCTTTTTAATGGGAACTTTATTAAATTATTCTCAGTTGTACCATTGGAACGTGCCATGTGTTTTTGGCAAGACCCAGATTGGTGCAGGGATATGGGAAGAACAAAGGCCGTTGTATAATGAGAGGCAAGAAAGCATTTTCAAAAAGGTTTGTGTGATGTTTATGACTGTGGGGAGGGGGCGGTGGAAGGAATGCCCCAGAGTGATCCACCTAGACTTGGAAAAGTTGGTAAAAATCATGAGACGAATGCAGGATGACATTTTATGCTGGCTAAGGACAAAAATAAACATATATTGGCAAAAAGTGGCCATTTTCTACTTAATTTAGTTCAGCAATCATTAATAAACTCTTATTTTTGTTCTAGAAAACAGAGGACATCATCTGACGTATACTTGGGGGAGAAATTATAGAAAGAAGAGACTAGGGGGACATCACAATATGATGTACTGTATTTTACTTGAGCTTGGCTGTGTCTGTACTTAATCATGTTTGAGAAAAAGAAAAGCATTGGAAAGAGAATTTTTGTTGGTTTATTATTCTGACCAAGCATACTTTGGTTAAGCTTATAAAGCCTTTATAAGCTTAACCATAGACTTTAGCATAGACTATCCACAGATATAGTAGGTAAGAAATGGTTTGTCTACTGTCAAATCCTGCCCTTGGTGTGCTTGTTGACTTATAAACTGAGGTTGCAAATATCCAAAGTGAAATGGACTTTATATGGTTATTAGAAACAATACCAATAAGTCCTGGAAAGCTAAGACAGGAAAAAAAAATACCTAAAAACATGGCAAATTTCCAGAGGATGATGAGTGTAGAGAAAAGTTAAATAAGCAGAGTGTAATAAGCCTGACATTTTCAGAAATTTCGAAGCTAGAGTAATTAGTCAGTCAGAGAACGAGTCCGTTGCTGCCACCTCCCTGCAAGTGCACACCATTCTTCAAGGGTTTTGTACATCTGTGGATTCTGATAGCTGAGCCCTGTATCCAATTTAGAAAGAGCATCCCTAATGTTAGCTGAAGGCAGTGGAGTAGAAATTTATCACTAAGGAATGGAATACATGCCTTTTGGCCAAAAGCTGCTTAGAGAAATAGAATTTGTGCGGTATAAAAGTGCATGGAAATCCTAGTTGCATTTTTCTTTAAAATTGTGAAAAACTTTCTATGCCTTTAGGGACAGAAACCCTAAGCCATTCTTAGAAAAATGGGAGTCATCTTAAAGAAAAACAAACATTTCACAGGAACATTTACAAAATTGCTCACTGTTCTGTTTTTTATTTTATAGGCCAGACCACCTGGAATTTTGTAACTCAACCAAACTTCAGGATCCCTGTATTTCTACCAAGGTTTCCACGGCAGCATGTTCTTTCTTACTAAAGTTCAAATCCAGGAGTATCTGCTATGCAGAAGCCATTCTGCTTGGGAAACAAGCAGAAGCAAGGACTATAGTAGATACTGTGCTAATCAAAATACATTTAACATAATTTTGAAGAAACCTCTATACCGCTCAGTCTTTTGGCTTTGAATTAGAATACACAGCCCATGAATGAAGAGAGCAAGAATGGAGAGAAAACAATGTCTGGCATTTAATGTTCATGTAAACAGCAGAGCGTTTCCTTTCTAAATAAAATGGGCTAAGTTTCAGATTAGCAAAATAGTTTGAAACATACAATTTCACTGTGCCAAAATGGAAATTTTATCCCTTGATTAACAAATATAATTAGTGGCTACTCTTCTATATTTTTGAGAGAGGAAAGAAGTATATAAGAAATGGTTAAATAGGTAATGAGGTAATGGTGAAAATTCCAGTAAAATGCTCCGTGTTTAGAGGAGCAGGGAGCTTTCCACGTGTCCCTAAAGTTACAGACATGCACAATAAACTTTTCTTTTCGTTTTCTTTATCTTGGAGGGGTTGAGCATGCCATTGTGGTCTACTCTTGCAGAGGGAAAGATACGGGAAGAACATTTCCGTCTTCTGTTCACAAGTCACTCACTTGCCACTCATTCCTTGTTAGAGAACTTTTTCTTTTATCTGGGAGAGAGGACTGAACATGTACCACATGCCCGTTGCAGATTGTCCTTTGCAGAGAACTTGGCTCAGGGCTCAACCACTAATGCAATGCAGGGGACTTTCAGGGGTCCAGACTTCCTGTTACTCAGAGAATGAACAAAATTTGGAGAGAAGAAAAGAACAGGTCATTTTGAAGTCCAATACTCCTCAAATATAAGACATTTTATATTTTTTATATTATTTCTTTAGTAATGGATATGATATTTAATCACTACCCATCTGATTTCCAAATTTTATCTGTCAATTGGTGTGGAAGTTGTCACAGATTTTAGGGTCTGAACAAATGATCACTCCTAAAATTCAAACGCTTCCCACTTGGGGTCAAGCATGTGTTTTGTGCTCTTTTTTCCCCCTATAATTTCTAAAAGATATTCATGCCACTTTGGGGGGGGGCATGTTGGTGGCTCAATCAGTTAAGCTTCTGCCTCTGGCTAAGGTCTGATCTCAGGGTCCTAGGATGGAGTCCCCGTGGGGAGTCTCTGCTCAGTGGGGAGTCTACTTCTCCCTCTGCCCCTCCCCAGGCATTCCTGTTCTCCTCTCTCTCTTTTTCTCTCAAATAAATAAAACCTTAAAAAGAAAATCATGCCACTTGCCCAATTTAATCAATATCTATTAAGAATAGAAATGCCAATTTCATAAAGTTCCATCACTAGAAATCAGGCTGTTTCATACAGTTGATCACTTCATTTATTTTGTTTTCCGCATGCTGGATAGTCCTTTCTCGATTATGTAGAATGATCCACCACAAATAAAAGCTCAATAAGTTTTGCTGATTTATTTTAACAAGTGCAGGATATTTTCCCTTTGCCAGCAAAGCTACTTATTTAGATAAAATATTGATACAAGGAGGAAGTCACTATTATGATCCAAGCATTTCCATTATTAATGTGCCTAACTGAATACAAAATACAAACAACTAAATTATAAAATGATTTTGTCTTTCCCTGATCAGGAAAAACTACCATAAAATGTAGTAAAAACAAATGTGTAAACCGAGTAAGCATATAGCCTATTGCCACTTTATATTTTTGCTTTTTTATATTGAGTCAAAATCTGATTCACGTAAGAACTGTATAATACTGCATTAGGAAAATAATAATAGATCAGTAGTTACAAAAGAAAATCTGATAATTCCACAAAGAATGCCCTTCTCTGTGTATGATTTTTTAAGTTGAAAGGCTCTTTGAAAAATGAGATTTTCGGGCACATGGGTGGCTCAGTTGGTTGAGTGTCTGACTTCTGCTCGGGTCATGATCTCAGGGTCCTGGGATCAAGTCCCACATTGGGCTCATTGCTCAGTGGGCATCCTGCTTCTCCCGCTTCTCCCTGCTTATCCTTTCTGTCATTAATTCTGTCTCTCTCTCTCAAATAAACAAAATCTTAAGAAAAAAAATAACATTTGCTATTCAATGTATATCCCAGGAGAGAATCTAGGTTCACCAAAATCATGTCAATGAAAAACAGTAGCTATTATGTTGCCATAACGGAATTTATGAAACACACACACACACACCATGATATGGAAAGATTAGGTCCTTTTTTTCTAATCCCAAACGAATAATATTTTTGTCTACTTCTTTTTTTATTTTTAAGATTTATTTATTTTCTTGAGAGAGAGAGTGGGAGGGAGGGAGGGATGGAGAGAATCTCAAGCAGACTCCCCACTTTGTGGAGCTGGAGGTGGGGCTCTATCTCAGGACCCTCAGATCATGACCTAAACCAAAATCAAGAGTCAGACTCTTGACTGACTGAGCACCCAGGTGCCTCTGTATTCTCTTTCAAATAAAACATATTGCCATACTCTTAAAATCTGCAAATAATCTTGCCCTCACCTTGTCCTTGCACATGTACAAATACTCTGTTTTTCAAAAAGAAGACACACTTCACTTTGTGACAGAAAAGGGCACAATACTTTTCTTTTTTCAAGTATCATAAACTACAGCTAGAGGCCCAGCCACTGTAATAATGGGAGATCCATGGACTTTTGCCCACTGAAAGTCTCCATGAGTCAATTTGAAAAAAATTTCATTAATACACATAATTGAGTAGCAACATCTTATTTATTTATTTATTTTTTACATTTCAATGTTTCACTTATCCTTTACTCATTCTCTAAGGAGATGAAAAACTTGCATCCAAAATTTTTAGGAAACCTAACACAGAATGGGCCTCACATGCTTGCAAACTATGGTTTTCATCCAACCACTGGGAAATAGACTCTCTACCTCTATATTTCTCCTGTTTCTTGAAGCTTGTCTATCCATCCACTCCTCCTTCCTGAACATGATTTTTCATGTTGAGATTTTTACTCATTTCTTGCCATTTTTCTACTTCACTCTTTGTTCACAATTCATGTTACAGTAACAAACACCTCATTGCAGTCACAGAAACTCCTATTTGAGTTCATCTGCTCAGACATGTTTGCCTTCTTTTACCTGTTTTTCCTTGATTCCTAATTTACACTTTCGTTTTCTCTTTAAATAATAATGTCTTTGAGAAGCCATCTCTTAGAGTTTCCCATTCTGTAGGTAAAAAGTTGACAGTTAAAATACGAGATGAACAGTTAAATTTCAATTTTAGATAAAGAATGACTAATTCTGGGGGGCGCCTGGGTGGCTCAGTGGATTAAGCCTCTGCCTTTGTCTCAGGTCATGATCTCAGGGTCCCGGGATCAAGGCCCACATCAGACTCTCTGCTTAACAGGGAGCCTGCTTCCCCCTCTCTCTGCCTGCTTCTTTGTCTACTTGTGATCTCTCTCTCTGTCAGATAAATAAATAAAATATTTTTAAAATACAGTACAATGGCATCTCTAAATAAAACTTTGGTTTACAAAGTGTCTTTGTTTTCCTTGACCTTAAAAAACCTGGCTCTTAAGCACTTATTTTGAGAAAAATCCATCCATTCTCCTCTCTTTTGTGAAATCTGTTTTGAATTTGTGAATGATCGGACCCAGTTATGCTGTATTCTGGTACAAGAGACTGGGTTCTTATGGGTTGACTAGTAACTGAAGAATGGAGGATTTTAAAATCCATTACTATTAAGCAGCTAGTATGAAATTTCACTCCTGCTATGTACACAGAATGAGAACAGAATCATTTAATCAGAGTAAGGAGATACCCACTCAGAGGTTGATAAAATATTAACATTATTTGATGGAAAATGATATTTCATTCAAATTGACATGTGTAACTGAAAATCACAGGACACACACACAATATATATATATATATATATATATATATATATATATATATATATTTTTTTTTTTAATGTTACTGTGGTGTTTGCCATTCACCAATATAAGGGCACATGGTTCCCTATTGGTTTTATTAAGTCCAGACCAAGTAAAAGCTAATATTATCTACAGCTTATTTGCTTATTTTTCATAAAAAAATTAAATTTTTCCTTAAAAATGCTAAGTATAGTGGTGAACAAGATCACAAAAGTATTAATTCTACATGATATTTTTGGATTGTTTTTTAATCTGAGAGGGAAAGAGCACGAGTAGGGCATAGGGGCAGAGGGAGAGGGAGAAGCAGACTCCCCACTGAGCAAGGAGCCTGATGTGGGAATCTATCTCAGGACCTTGGGATCATGACCTGAGCCAAAGGCAGATGCTTAACTGACTGAGCCACCCATGAGCCCCTTCATGATATTTTTATAAGACAGATATACATTTTACATATACATTTATATCATACCCACGCCAAAGAAAAATGTTAAAATAATGATGCTGAAATAATTAGACACAAATCTTATAAAATATCATCAGTTGTTTTGGTGGTTATCTCTGGTTAGGAGCGCAGAACATAGATAATTTTCTTCCTTGCTGAGGAACATTTAGTAAATATTCCTTTTTTTAAAATTTATTTAATTGACAGAGAGCAAGAGAGCACAAGCAGGCAGAGCAGCAGAGGGAGAAGGAGAAGCAGGTTCCCCACTGAGCAGGGAGCCTGATGGGTGGCTCGGTCCCAGGACCTTCGGACCATGACCCTAGCTGAAGGAGTTGCTTAACCAACTGAGCCACCCAGGCACCCCTAAATATTCTTTAATAAAATATTTTTATTAGGTAAAAAGAAAAACACTTTTTTAAAATAGTTATACTTTTAAAGACCTTTTACATTTTATTACTTCATAATTTTCTATAGGCTCACCTAAATATAGGCTCTACTGAGCTGTATATTGCTTAGAAAATCTAAAATGTAAGACCTGCTGGATGATGAAACAGCATTCAAGGCAATAATTTGTTTCTTAATAGGTTACATACAAGTCACCTCTTGAGTGAAGAATTGGTCAAATGCACTTTGCTTGCTATTGTTATTTATATCTTCAAATCAATATGTTTAACATTTTCCCCAGGGCCCTTCTCTGTAGTTATTGATGATTTCAACCATTCATTGGCATATACACACACGCTGAACTAAAATATACCTGGGGACGAATCTTTCACTTTTAAAAAGAGGTAGATTTGTTGAAGAAAACACTACCCTACAGCCTGTGTGCTGATAAATTAATCTTTATGAACACAGAGAAATCCCCACTGTGCAAACGAGTACTCAGGACATAAAACATGGAAAATAACTTGAACTTCATCATCACTCTTCAAATATTTCCCCATGTTCATCTATTGAAAATTACATAGCGTGTCTAATAGAGCACTTTCTAAATCTATAAAATACTATGCAGTTTTAAGTGAAGTCACTTTTACTGAGATGAACTACCACGTGACAAAGCAAAAACATAAAAATCCATCCAAAATGTCTTTATGAAATAAATCCGTTAGAAAATGTATTACCAAGAAGTGTATTACTAAGGGACAAGGCAGGCATACATAAAGTATAGCATATAGTCCTAATTATTATTGTGTCCTATTAAATTGTAAAATAACCAACACAATATTTATACACACAATAATTTTTAATAACTCTTACTGAACTCACATTTTAATACTCTCACATGCTATAGTGTGATAATGAACAGAACTTCCTCAACTACATTTGTTTCTTCCAAATCAGTTGTTTACATTAAAATGAGATGCAAAACAAATGATTAAATAAAAACATTGAAGTCCAGGGTACCTGGGTGTCTCATTCAGGTAAGCAGCTGACTTCTGATTTCGGCTCAGCTCATGATCTCAGGATGAAGGGATCAAGCCCTGAGTATGCTCAGTATGGAGTCTGCTTGAGATGCTGTCTCTCTTTCTCCCTCTGCTTCTGCTTGTGCTCACTCTCTCACTCTCAAAATAAGTAAATAAAATCTTAAAAAAAATTAATTAAAACCAACCAAGCAATAACAAAAAATATTGAATCCCACTTTTATTAACCATTACAAATTGTCCTCACTCTCACTAAAGTTTCATAACTATTGACTGGAAAAATTTTGTTTGTTAGAATTCTGGCCGCTGGATGAGAATCCTCTAACTTC
Source organism: Mustela nigripes (assembly GCF_022355385.1). Taxonomy (NCBI): domain Eukaryota; kingdom Metazoa; phylum Chordata; class Mammalia; order Carnivora; family Mustelidae; genus Mustela; species Mustela nigripes. The sequence continues at coordinate 194,597,667 of NC_081558.1, forward strand.
ACTGACTTACAGTCCAAGGTAGGATGGAATTCCCTTTTCTGTCCGAGGCACTCATTTTGGATGAAGCTTCTATGGATGAAGTCATCATTTGCTTTGCTGCCGTTTACTGTCTGCTCATTTTTTTTTTTTTTTTTTTTAAAGATTTTACTTATTATTTATTTGACAGAGAGAGAAATCACAAGTAGGCGGAGAGTCAGGCAGAGAGAGAGAGAGAAGCAGGCTCCCGCTGAGCAAAGAGCCCGATGCGGGGCTCGATCCCAGGACACTGAGATCATGACCCGAGCCGAAGGCAGCGGCCTAATCCACTGAGCCACCCAGGCGCCCCACTGTCTGCTCATTTTAACCACTCAGTTCCCGTCCCTCTATTCAGACTCCTTCTTCCAAGACGGTAGATTGATTCCACATTGGAAAAGTTTATGGAACTATCAGATCCAATGTTAATTGCTGGAAACATCTGAAACTATCTCTTCTTTGATATATTCTAATCTTTTTAAATTACTATGAGAAGAGTGTGTGACCTTTCCTGTTTCTCCTTTTGGGCTGCTTTTGCCCTACCTTCAGTGCCAGTGTCCAGGCTCTGTGTCATCCTCTTTTCTTTCTGGTCTGCACACTCTTCCTGGGTGATCAGACCCATTTCAATGGCTCCATTGTTGTTCATGGTTGATGAGGTCCATATTTATTTGTCTACTTGGAATCATTCTCCTCTCCATTTCTAGATGTTTATTTTATGAATATTTCTATGAAGAGGTTTCATTAGGCACCTCTTACTCCACATATTAAAAATGGGCTGTCTCCTCTCTTCATTCACAGTATGCTCAGTCTATGACTCAACAACCAAGAGGCACAAATCAGCATTCTGGCTGTAATCTCTGACTCTTCTTTTTCTCATACTAGAGATAATCAATTCTCCAAGTCCTCTCAAGTTAATTTTCTGAGTTTGTACACTTCTGTAGCCTACTGCCACCTCTCTGACATATTTTAAGTACCACTCATCTTAAAGAAGTTACCAGAAGCATATAAATCTAGCTATATTATTGTTATTATTATTATTATTAAACATTATTATTATTATTATTATGATCAGTACTAAACCATGTAAAATTCTTTGGGCCCCAAACCTCATAGTTTTAGTTGGCTATTTCTGAGCTCACCACTTTCAAAAATCTTCTCTATTCCTCTTTCTTAGTATGTCCTCTTTTAAACAGGAAACTTCTGAGGGACTGTTTCCCATTTAACTACATCCATAAAAAATAAAATTTCACTGACACTGCCAGTAGGATGATTCATTTCCATGTTTGAAGAAAAGATTGATCTCTGAATCTTATTTTCTTGATAAATCAGTTCCAAATAATTGTTTCTATTTTTTGATCTTCAATATAAATATAAAGAATATAACTATGTTTTTATTACTTTTACATTTTGCTTGAAATACCTTTCTGAATTGTTTGGAATCTTAAAAGTGTAACACATATGTACCTAGTTTTACTTTTCCCCATTGCATTAATTACAATCATTTTCACCCATATACAACATGAAGAATAAATAGGGAACTTTAGGAAAAAAACATTATACATCAGCATCTTGTTTTAGATATGAAATAATAATGATACCTTCGAAACCTCTCCATGATCACATCTCAAGCTTAACCCCCAGATCTAACCATAGTTCTAAACATTTTATTTAATATTATCTTTTTCACTGTAGTTTTGCAAACAGACTTATTTGCTTGTTTTTATATATTAAATAAATAGGATTATCCTGTATGAATCCTTTTACAACTTGCTTTTTATTGTTCAGTACTATCTTGTAAGAGTCACTCATGTTTATGTATGTGGCCATGGTTCAATCACTGTACAGTATTCTGTTGTATGGATAATAAGGTTGATCTATTCTACTCTCAATTGAAAATTCAGTTATTTACAGATTTTTGCATTTACAATTTTATTGTGCTACATCTTACTATGATCCATAATGAACAGTGAATTTATATACCTAGGAAAGAAATTATTTTATGAGGAAATATGCACATTTTCCATATTGCATAACATACTGAATAGTTTGCTAAACTATTTCTACAATGAACTCTTCCATAAGGAGAATATGGTATCTAGGAACTCCAGATCATCACCCACTCTTGTTATTATTCATCTCCTACATTAAAAAAAAAAAATATTTATTTGACAGAGAGAGAGAGAACACTTGCACAAGCAGGGGGAGCAGCAAGGAGAGGGAGAAATGGGCTCCCCATTGAGCAGGGAGCCAGAGGTGGGTCTCAATTCCAGGACCCTAAGATCATGACCTGAGATGAAGGCAGATGCTTAACTGACTGAGCCACCCAGGTACCCCACAACTCCTACATTATCAATCTGCTAAAGGCCGAATTGTGAATGACTTTTTAATTTTTATTTTCCTGATAATTTATGAATTTGAACATCTTCAAATCTTCATGATTTATATGAAGATTTTACTTGTAGAATATTTGTCACTATCTTTTATCTACTTTTCTTTTATGTTGTGTAATTTCTATTTATTGTTAAAAAGTATGTTTTGCATATCAAAACATACTTATTTCACTCAGCATAATCTCTTCCAGTCCTGTCCATGTTGCTACAAAAGTTGGGTATTCATCCTTTCTGATGGAGGCATAATACTTCATAGTGTATATGGACCACATGTTCCTTATCCATTCGTCTGTTGTCAAGCAGAGAGAGTCAATTATCATATGGTTTCACTTATTTGTGGAGCATAACAAATAACATGGAGGTCATGGGGAAATGGAGAGGAGAAGGGAATTGAGGGAAGTTGGAAGGGGAGGTGAACCATGAGAGACTATGGACTCCGAGAAACAACCTGAGGGTCTTGAAGGGGTGGAGAGTGGGAGGTTGGGGGAACAAGGTGGTGGGTATTGAGGAGGGCATGGTGGGGAGGGTGGTGGGTATTGCATGGAGCACTGGGTGTGGTGCAAAAACAATGAATACTGTTACACTGAAAAGAAATAAATTTTAAAAAAAGTATGTTTTGGCTACTAAAGATTTGTGCATTAGCAATGTCCAAACTATCCTTCCAGTTTGAAGCATTTTACATTCTTTATAGTAAACTTTCATGAGCAGAAGTTTTAATTTGCATGTGACCCAAAACTTCTATTTATTTTATTATGTTCAGTTAGCCATCGTATAGTACATAACTAGTTTTTGATGTAATGTTCAGTGATTCATTGATTAAGCATAACACCCACTGCTCATCATAGCATGTGTGCTCTTGAATACCCATCATCCTGTTACCCCCTCCCCCCAAACCCTTCCCTTTGAAACCCCCAGATTGTTTCTTGGGGTCCATAGTTCCTTGTGGTTCATCTCCCTCTCTTATTTCTCCCCCTTTGGATTTCCTTCCCTTCCTCTATGGTCCTCTGCACTATTGTTTATGTTCCACATATGATTGAAACCATATAACTGTCTTTCTCTGCTTGGCTTATTTCACTTAACATAATACCCTCCAGTTCCATCCATGTCAATGCAACTGGTGGGTATTCATTTTTTCTGATGGCTGAATAATATTCCATTGTGTATATGTACCACATCTTTATCTATTCATCTCTTGAAGGGCATCTCAGCTCCTTCCATAGTTTGACTGTTGTGGACATTGCTGCTATGAACATTGGGGTGCACATGCTCCTTCTTTTCACTATGTCTGTATCTTTGGGGTAAATACCTAGTAGTATAATTGCTTAGTCATAGGGTAACTTAACATCTTCTATTCTTAAGATATTGAGGAAACTCCATATGGTTTTCCAGAGTGGTTGTATCAGTTTGCATTCGCACCAACATTATAAGAGGGCTCCCCTTTCTCCATATCCTTGTCAACATTTGTTGTTTCCTGACAAAACTTCTCGTTTTTTAACTTTTAATAAATAAATTTATATTCAGAGTTGCAAAGATATACATACCCCCCAAGAGTTTTCCTTTTTCCCTAAAATCATAACTATGGTTCATTTTTCACAACTAAGAAATACATGTACATTATATTAAGCAAAGAAACTCCATATTTTATTTTAATTTCTCCAGTTTTTCCACTAATGTCCTTTTTCTGTTCTGGAATCAAATTAAAAACACAACACTTTATGAGATTAAGAGTCACTTATGGTTTGTCTCCCTCCCAATCCCATCTTGTTTCATT
>NC_081558.1:194602339-194660576 GCF_022355385.1 Mustela nigripes
TTTCTGTGTTGTAATTATTTTACAGGATCAGTAATTTGCTATTTTTTTTATACCTTTAATGATCCTTCTCTCTTAAAAGACAACTTAGAATTTTAAAATTTATTTTTTATCATATTGTGTTGGATATCTTTCTTTTCTTCTTTTGATTAATTTGTTTCAGGTGTACAGGTCTGTGATTCATCAGTCTTACACAACACCCTGCACACACCACAACATATACCCTCCCCAATATCCATCACCCAGATACTCCATCCCCCCACTACTGCAGCAACCCTCAGTTTGCTTCCTAAGAGTAAGAGTCTCTTATGGTCTGTTTCATCTCTGGTTTCATATTGCTTAATTTTTCCTTCTCTTCCCCATGATCCTCTGTTTTATTCTTTAAATTCCACATATGGGTGAGATCATATGATAATTGTCTTTCACTGATCAACTTATTTTGCTTAGCATAATACCCTCTAGTTCCATTCACATTGTTGCAAATAGCAAGATTTTTTTTTTTCTTTTTTTGATGGCCGAGTGGTATTCCATTGTATATGTATACCGTATCTTCTTCATCTGTGCATCAGTTGATGGGCATCTGGGTTCCATAGTTTGGCTATTGTGGATATTGATTATATAAACATTGGGGTCCCTTCAGATCACTACATTTGTATCTTTGGGGTTAAAAACCCAGTACTGCACCCAGTAGTGCAACTGCTGGGTTGTAGGGTAGCTCTATTTTCAATTTGTTGGGGAACCTCCAGACTGTTTTCCAAAGTGGCTGCACCAGATTGCATTCCCATCAACAGCGTAGGAGGGTTCCTCTTTCCCTGCATCCTCACCAACACCTGTCATTTCCTGACTTGTTAGTTTTAGCCATTCTGGCTGGTGTGAAATGGTATTTCATTGATGTTTTGATTTGTATTTCACTGATGTCAAGTGATGTTAAGCACTTTTTCATGTGTTTGTTGGCCATTTGGATGTCTTCTTTGCAGAAATGTCTGTTGATATCTTCTTCCCATTTCTTGATTGGATTATTTGTTCTTTAGGTGTTGAGTTTGATAAATTCTGTATAGATTTTAGATACTAGCCCTTTATCTGATATGTCATTTTCAAATATCTTCTCCCATTCTGTTGGTTGTCTTTAGATTTTGTTGACTGTTTCCTTTGTTGTGCAAAATCTTTTTATCTTGATGAAGTCCCAGTGGTTCATTTTTGCCTTTGTTTCCTTTGCTTTTGGAGATGTGACTAGCAGAAATTGCTATAGCTGAGATGGAAGAGTTTGCTGCCTGTGATCTACTCAAGGATTTTGGTGGATTCCTTTTTCACATTTAGGTCTTTCATCCATTTTGAGTCTATTTTTGTGTACAGTGTAAGGGAATAGTCCAGTTTCATTCTTCCGCATGTGGCTGTCCACTTCTTCCAACATTATTTGTTGAAGAGACTATCTTTTTTCCATTGGATAGCCTTTCTTGCTTTGTCAAAGATTAGTTGACCATAGAGTTGAGGGTCCATTTCTGGGTTGTCTATTCTGTTCCACTGATCTATGTGTACATTTTTGTGCCAGTGCCATATTGTCTTGATGATTATAGTTTTGTAATAGAGCCCAATCATCTTGGAGCTTTTTTTTTTTTTTTTTTTTTTTTTTAAGTGAGGCGAGGGGTACAGGGAAAGGGAGAGAGAGAGGATCTCAAGCAGGCTCCACCCCCAGCATGGAGCCCAACACAGAATTTCATCTCAGGACTGTGGGATCATGACCTGCCCCCAAAATCAAGAGGTGGAGTTAACAGACTGAGCCACTCAGGCAACCCTAAGCAATAATTTCCAATATATATTTTGATACATTATAGTTTATTTTATTTATGGCTTTCCCATTAATTATTCTAAATAAAATGATGGAAGGGAAACAACTGAAGAAGAGCAGAGAAAATGAAATATTAGCTGTGATAGAAATGAAAGAAGAATAAGAAAGGATTTGAAAATGAAAGTGAAGATGCAAACTATTACAGTAAAAGACATGGTATTCTTAGTATTAACAATCTTACATCCTGGTTTGAATATAGCTTATAATTTTCAGACTGACAAAATATCATCACATGTTTCACACTGTTAAAATGATGGAACATCTGGTATTATTATAAAATACATACGTCTAGTTCTTTGGGTTTTATTTATTTATTTATTTATTTTTTAGCCACAAAATGTGTAGGATTATGGGTCTTAGAAAAGTAAGCCAAGACAAGTTATTAAAATAATTAAATATGATATGCAAACTTAAATGAAATCATATGCAGATAATTTTTTTTTTATTCAGAGGCTGCTAAATTTCAGCTTTCTGAAATTTTATAACTCCCAGAAAATCATATCTTATTATGAACATCATTATGTTGAAACTGATACAAATTTAGCAGCTAAATGGGCAGATTTAAAAAAAAATGCTAATCAGCCTTACTAACTCACTAATTATCCATTTTTTTCATGCAGAAGAAATAAGAAACTGCTGAAGGTTTTGCATATCAAAGTTGAAGTCTGTTATAATAGCAGGAGGGAAATAATGAACAAATACATTCATGAGTAGTTTCAGATAAAAATTCCTAAAGTATCATGTTTTAAAAGGTGTCAGGACATTGAAGGCAAGGCTTTTTTTTGTTAAGATAACAAAATTGGCTTTGTTATATTAGATATGAAAAGACAATCTACAAAGAATAAATGATAATTCAGTTGAAAACTTTAAGTTCACTTTGCTCACTCATATTCCTGAAACATGTGGACATATGGAGTGTGTGTGTATCTTTGTGTCCATATGTGTTTCCCCTCACATTTTGAAATATTTTAATTTTCTTTACTTCTAATGCAAACATTCATGACTTGTTTCTATTAAAACATTCTGCTTAAAAAAACAATAATAATAATTCATGCCCCTGCTTCCCTTACCTCTTCCCACTGCTTTGGTCCCTTGAAGTAAAATTCTTCAGTGATACTTGGTAAAAGAGGTAAGGGTCGGAAAGGCCAATTCTTTCCACAGTTCCATGGTAACTGGGCATAAGGGTGTGGAACAATGACTTAGAATGCTGAGTCTGATGGCTCAGACTTTGCCACTAGACTGAATAAATCCAAATCAAATGGATTGTTAGTGCTGTTAAATTAAACATGTGACTGTTAAACAGAGATGACTCTAATGCCTTGGTAGCTTACATAACCTAAGCCAAAACCTAAGCCAGGATCAATTCCTAAATATACTCCTGTTGAAGAAAATGAAATGTAAGAACAACCAATCACAAATAGCCCAGTAGGCTTTCCCAAATAAGACAGCTACTTAAGTGATAGACAGTCAATAGTTTTCTTGTTTTGCTTCCTAATCTGTCCTATAAAGGCCTTCCCCTAGCTCCCATAGGCAGAGCACTCCCAACCACTTTTGGATTAGGTGTGCATTCAAATCTTACTTGCCCAAATAGACTCGAACATTTTATTGGGTCATGGTGTATGGTTTAACAGAACTTGTCAGTTACATAAAATCGAAGGCAGCCATATAGTTGGGGTTGGGGTACGAGAACAAGGGATAATGTCCCTTAGACCAGATTCACATGGTTCTGTCTAGCCTCCAAACTCCTTATGATTACCAACCATTTTCTCTCCAGCATACCTTCAGTTCTGTTACTTTTTTTTAGCTTAAGACAACCAATATGGTTTTTCTAGTTCATACAGTCAGAACCCTTCTTAATGTACCATCATTTTTCTTAGATTCTTCCTTCAGTTATCTCTCCTTCTGGGCCCTAATTAGCACTGTATTTTTTTTTTTTTTTATATATCTGTATTCAACTCCTTATCCTTTACACTCATAGAATCAGGTAGTTACTAGATATATCTATCAAATGCTAAAAAACAAACCCCTCAACATACACTTCCTCTTAAAAATATGACTCTTGTGTCTTTACTTACAAGTAATAATGATGTCATTCATTCATTTACCCCAGACAGAAATATTTGATTTCTAAACTATTTCTTATTTCAAACAATTTGCTCTAAACCACTTACAAAATTGTGCCTAATTAAGTTCCTAAACATTTTGAAATTCTTCATCTTTGTCATCTTTCTTATAACACTATCTTAATTTATATCCTCCAGTATTTTATCTAGTGTTTTAAATTTTCTTCTGCCTAATATCCTTGCTTTCATTTTTAAATCCTCTGTCAAAATAAATTTGTTCTATAATATATTATTCTAAATACATTCTGGTCATAGGACTTCATTGTCTAAAACTTGAAAGAATCTCTGTGGTTTAGAGTACATCAAGCCAGAACCTCTGATTGTGATTTATAATGCCTTCCGTGTTTCTCCTCAATCTGGCTTTAAGCATGACCACTTCCTGTCATGAAACTAGTGATCTGAAAGACTTTTGTATACACCACGCCTTTGTTTATGTTATTGTTTATACCAGCCACATATTTACTCTTGTAGGTAAGTTCCAGTTATTTTTAATGAGTTAAATCAGGTGCTATTTCCTCTTCTATGAATTACCTTTATACTCTGTGCATACCTTCATATATATATACATACACACACACACACACACACGAGATATATATATGTCATTCTCTATTAGTATTTTAATATATTCTTACATATTTAAAATAAATGTCGATATAGTTTATAATATTTAAATATATGCATATTTGTCATTCTTTATTTTAAGTTTCATTTACATCCTATCACCCAGAGAAGACTGTGGGGTTCTGGAGACTTGGTATGCCAAAAGTATTTTCTGAAGGAGTTAAAGAGTCTTGACAGGAAAGGTATCAATCAAAGCTGTTATGTCTGTGGGAGATAAAAAAAGAGGAAAGGATCATAGTGGTCAGTAGTAAAATCAAGTAGGATGATAAAAGGATGGTTCAGATAAATGAATTTAGAGTCAAGGATGAGCTGTTGTAGGGGACTGGCAATGGGATTGGGAAAACCAGATCAGGTCTTTTCATTTTTTAAATGTGAGTCAATAATAATACTTGCTTCACATTACTTGTGATCCATTAACAAAATTAAGAAATATTTCTTTTTTTTAAGATTTTATTTTATTTGAGAGAGAAAATGAGAGAGAGAGAGAGAATATGAGGGGGGGAGTGTCAGAGAGAGAAGCAGACTCCCCACTGATCAGGGAGCCTGATGCAGGGCTTGATCCTGGGACTCCAGGATCATGACCTGAGCAGAAGACAGTTGCTTAACCAACTGAGCCACCCAGGCACCCAAAAACCATTTCTACAGTGAGAGACTGTGGATTGTGAGAAACAAACTGAGGGCTTTAGAAGGGAGGGAGGTGGGGGTTTGGGTGGGTCTGGTGGTGGGTATTATGGAGGGCACGTATTGCGTGGAGCACTGGGTATGGTACATAAACAATGAATCTTGGAACACTGAAAAAATAAAATTAAAAATAAAAGCACCATTTCTACAGCCTAAATGTGAAACAAAAACAACAACAAACAAACAAACATTAAACAAATCTGTTCCATATGATAGACACAGTGTTAACTGGTCTTGTGTGTTTACAAATGCCAAGTATGGAGCCTGATAGATAAAAGAGAACTGAAAGAGCACTGAAAGAGAACTGAAAGAGCATTAGCTTAAAAATGCACATTTCCTCATTTATTTCACAGATTGTTGTTATGTGGTGACTATACTGCAATTATTTACTGGGCTCAGACTTCATGGTTGAGATGGAGAGTTAAATAAACAATTACAAAACAACCTGATGCATGATAGGATAGAGAAGGTAGAGTCCTGTATAACCAACGGGGAGTGACATTTAACCAGAACTTAGTTTCACATCTTGCTTGGTTTTTGGCACTATTGTAAAATCTGGAAATAAAAGATGACATTGAAATTAAAACTAGAAAAATAAGTAAAAGAGATGTGACATTGATGAGAGAATACAATTTATATAGCTTACTCTGCCAGGCATAGCTGTTAGTGGTCTGCTATATTAACTCAATCAATCCTTATAATGAGCTTAGACTACTATAATAACCATTTTAAATATATTTAAAAAAAGAAAAACAAAAAAACCTCAGGTACAAAGATTTTCAAAATATGCCTAAAGTTACACTCTTGTTAAGTGGCAGAGCCAGAATCTGAACCAAGACAGTGTGGTTCCAAAGCCCATGGACCTAAGACTACATCATGCTGCTTGCTTGCTTGTTTGCTTGCTTGCTTGCTTGCTTGCTTTTTTCTTTGACTCTGATCTATGACTACATCATGCTGCTTGCTTTCTTTCTTTCTTTCTTTCTTTCTTTCTTTCTTTCTTTTTAAGATTTTATTTATTTATTTGACACACAGAGATCACAAGTAGGCAGAGAGGCAGGCAGAGGGCGGGGAAGGGGGGAGGAAGCAGGCTCTCTGCTAAGCAGAGAGCCTGATGCGGGCTTGATCCCAGGACTCTGGGATCATGACCTGAGCTGAAGGCAGAGGCTTTAACCCACTGAGCCACCCAGGCACCCCATCATGCTGCTTTCTTGTCAAGATTAAAGCAAGGATTAATAACACAACAAGGAAATGAATATACTACCATGAACTTAATAAAAAAAAATCTACATAAATGGTCAATAATCATGAGAATCTTTAACTCGCTGATGAAACAAATACAAGCAAAATAAGACAAGAAATTAATTTTAATCTATCAGATAGACACAACCCACAACCTTAAAAAGATTATGCCGTCAATGGGGTATTGAGGGTATGCAGAAGAGGATAGCCCATATGCTGAGACTGTTTATACAAAATTGTTCAATATGTAATGAATTTTGAACACAATCTACTAAAATTCCCAGCATGTTATGAGATATAAGCAAATTCTATACTATTTCCACACCTGCTTTACAGATACCTCTCACTAAATGCTTCCCAAACATTTCCCCTCCTATTTAAATCTGCTCCTCCCTCAGGATACCCTTTATTATTTAGTGATAACAGTGTCGCCCCTTTTCCTCTTCCCCAAACCTTTGAACTCTTTCTTATTTGGTAACTCTCTTACCCGCAAACTGTCAGTTATGAAGCTTGACTGTGTCACCTTCAAAACATGCTCCCTACACATCTATTTCTAACTTCATGGCCCCCATGCTCCTGTATGACCCCAGAATTTCTCTAATGTACGGACAAGAATCTTTTAACCAGGCTTCCTTCTTCCTCGCTTGCCATCCACACGCACAGAAATCATTTGCGATTGCAAATCATACCATGATACTACTCAGTTTAACCTCTTAATTTGGCTTCCCATTGTCCTGTAAGGGAGGTACACATTGCAGACTCTATACCCTGAATTATTATTTATTTGCCTCCGCAGACTTCTTCGGATGCATACTGTGCCCTTCTTCCCCTCCATGGGTACACTGTGCCCCTTCCTGATCACTGCTATTCTTTAATATCACCATTTTCTCTTTTTTCTGAGGGCTCTTGCAGTTGTTGCTTCCTGGGTTTTTAACTCAGGTGTCATTTCTCCATGGAAAACTTACCAAATGACCCTTTTGTCTGCTTATAGTACTTCTCTCAGCACTTATGATAACTTTAATTAAATATTTTGTATTGGATTTTTGAAAATTTCTTCTCAGTCTTTGCTAATAGGTTATAATCCCCAAATGAAAAATCAAAGCCACTGAACCTCAGCAGTCCTCAGGGCAAGAACTATATTCAACCAACCACTCAAAGTCAAAGCAAGATAAATATTAGGCCATGAGGCCCCATTATTTCCTACAGGGACCAAATCACATAAGCTTCCATTTCCTAAGCCCCAATATGTCATACCACTTGTGGAAAGGAAAGGGGAAAATATAAGACATAGTAAATAGGAGCATTTATCAGAAGGAACCTAAGTCATCTGTACTAGTCTGCTAGGACTCTCACAACAGTATACCATAGACTGGGTGGCTCAAATAACAAATTTATTTCCCACAGTTCTGGAAGCTGGAAGTCCAATATCAAGGTACTAGCAGGGTTGGTTTTAGTGAGGACTATCTTTGTTTATAAATAGCCACCTCCTTGTTATGTTGCTATGTCTTCACATGGCCTTTCTGCTGTAAGTACATAATCCTGGTATGTCTTCACCCATTTATAAAGATACAAGTCCTATTAGATTAAGGGCCTATTCTATGACCTGATTTGAACTTATTGCCTCCTTAAAGTCCTTATCTCCAAATGTAGTCACATTGGAAGTTAGAGCTTCAACCTATGAATTTGGGGGAAATACAGCTTAGTCTAGAATGGTCATAAAAAGGAGACGATTTGAACCAGAAGAGCCTATGATATCATTACTTACTCATATTCATAAGAAATATTAGATCAGTTATAGAAAACAAAATTATCACATTTTTAAATCTATGAATAAAGTATATTCTAAAATTTCAACCTGGCAACAGTTATTTACTTTGTAAATGGATCCACAAGTACATAAATATATATGTATGTAGATTTTTATGAACAACATTATGTGTAAATAAGAAAGATTCAAAGCAGTCTAAGTACTCATTTAGAAGATTTTGTTTAAATGAATATTGCACCTTCTTGCATTACTGGAATTTTTGATATGCAATCAGTAAAATTATGGGCAGTGACTACAGGTATTGAAATGGAGATATATCACTGTCCCTGATATTTTACTTAATGATATATTTCATACAGATTAAGAAAAGAGATGTCTATTTGTCTATATTAATATGTCAATCTATAACAATATCACAAAATATGTGATAATAAATCACAAAATATGGAATGATGTATAACACACACAATAAAGGGTTATAATTGTTCTCCCTGGAGACATTATTGTAATAAACTTAAAGTCACAAGCTTGGAAGCAGCAGAGGGTCATGGTCAAGGATCAAGTTTAGGGAGTTCAAGAGCCTGCTTCATCAGTTACAATTGAGGGGTCTCTAGCAGATTATTTAATCTTAGGTTTTATAAGTTTTCATCTTCTTATCTATAAATGGGTCCAATAATCATACCTATGTGAGAGAATTATTGTAGAATTAATTTTTGTATATATACAACACTTAGCAATGTTCAAGACACTGTGTGTTTTATACTGTAACATTTTGTTATTTGATGCATTTCCAATAATTTTATTTCACATTTTGTAAGGAGCATATAGTGCTTTTTAATTACTCGAATCAATACATGTACACTCATTTTGAAAAAGAAATGCATAAAAACTTTAGACAATCTCAGTTTTTCTCGATGACTTTCTTAACATTGAGAAAGAATGCTGTGAAGAGGTCATCTCCTCCACAAGTAGCCACTTGTTTGGCCAATTATTTTATCCTTTTGTTTTTCATCTTTAAGCTTGTCCACTAACTGCTGTATATGTAACAGATTCAAACAAAAGTTCTTTGTCTATGCAAACTGTCTTATTCAGTTCCTAGAGACCAAGGAGAAGACAGGGAAAGGGTTCTTTCTATGACTTAAGGAGACAGACGGTATGTTGAGCCTTTTTTCCCCTGAAAGATTAATATCTTTCTGTCTTAAAGGAGAATTGAAATATGCAAGGAGATGCCCATAAATTGATGACCAATTTAGTGTAACAACAGATTTGTGCACTCTCATCTAAGACAACTGAATTAAGAGACCTATATCATGAGAATCCTCAATGAGCAAAACTTAATGGAAAAGAATGACAAAAACCCATAATGTGTTCTGTTCGCAAAACCCATTCATTCTGATTTCTTTGTTATACATTCCTTCTCTTAGATTTTTAAGTTTGAAGACTTCTAAGTGTTATCAACTTTGCCATTTTAATACCATTATATATGAACTTGGAAAATATGCTTTAAATATTACATGGTGGTTTGTGAGTTTGTAAAAACAGAACAGATAGAATGGACCTGACATTCGTGATGTAGAGTTTTGATTTCAATTCTATGAATTCATGGGAAATTTGTAACTGCAATTGGATCACTGACCCTTTGAACCCATCTCAGTCTCGAGTGCTGTAATGTGAGTTCCCCTACTGCAGCAGAAGCTGCTCAGAGACAAATTACTTTGGTGTCTGACTGAATCCACCTCAATCGCTGCACAGGGATGGCATTTCATTCGGCTGCAGAAGCCTTGCAAATTTTGCTCTTTGACCTTCTGGATGACATCTTCTGCCAGATAGTCATTATTTTCTACCTCCAGCTCACTAGGTTTCCTTAGCAGAGCAGTCATTAGACCTCCACAGGCAACGTAAATGACTAGATATAGATGTTTCTGTTTTCAGAAATTGGAAGTGGGGGGGGGGGGGTGGAAAAAAAAAAGTCTCCAAACTTGCTTTTATTCACAACTGCACTTTTCCCATATTGACTCTGAAGCCCGTTGGTGTTGATTTCCCTGTGATCCTGTATTTCCCTGTGATATTTCAAACTACACCTGTATCTTGGATGCAGGTATAAATCACCCTTATTGTGGGATTATCCTAGGGACTACTGCATGGCGTTTCTGTCCTACAATTCTGAAAACTGCCTTTAAACAAAGGTTAAAATTCAGTTAAATAAGGCATGTAAGGAATAAAGCAGAACCAAGCCTGGGGGATGATATAAGTCTTCTGAGCAGGTTAAGTATGCCATAACAATGTTTCCAGAGGGAGAGATCAGTGGGGAGCAGGTATTGATGTAATGGAGAGTAACCCATTTTTCTTAATCCCTTGATGCTTTTTACTGCTGTTTTCTTACTCCTTCTCTGCTCTCCCCACACTTCTCACCTCCTCCCTTAATATCCTCTTCTCTGTCTCCCTCCCCTGCCTCACTTTCTCACTCTCTATTGTGTCTCTTTCCCTGTAAAGCTCTTTCACAAATCAGAAATGGGTTCCAAGACTGCTGAAAGCTTCCTAGTCTTCACTACCATAGAAATGGTTTCATTCTCTCAATAACACCATACTAGAAAAGGTAAATTATTCCATAAATTTATTTTTCCAGTTCCACTGGTTTCACCATCACCTTTAATTGAGAGCAATTGTCTCTTATTTGCAAGAGAATACTATGTGCTAGAGATATTAAGAAATACAGGACTTGGTCTCTGCCCTAGTGGTGTTGAGAGTTTTGCTCTCAGTATGGAATAAAAATCTAAAAATTTTCATTGAGAATATGGTGGCATAAAGTAAGTGTATGATAAATGGTACAAAATAATTGATCAAGATTACATTTTCATTGTAATATCTTTCTTTTTTTTTTTAATAATATTACTCTGTCCTGACACCTCCTCTCCTCTCCTTTCCGATCCACCTCTCTGCTCTCTGGCAACATTGCTCTGCTTTCTGTTACTGCAGGAGTCTGCATTTTCTAGAATTATGCATAAATAGAATTATATAGTTCATACTTTTTAAATATAACTTATTTTGGGACACCTGGGTGGCTCAGTGGGTTAAGCCTCTGCCTTCGGCTCAGACCATGATCCCAGGGTCCTGGGATCGAGCCCCGCATGGGGCTCTCTGCTCAGCGGGGAGCCTGCTTCCTCCTCTCTCTCTCTGCCTGCCTCTCTGCCTACTGGTGATCTCTGTCAAATAAAGAAATAAAATCATTAAAAATAAATAAATAAATAAATGTGAATTTCAATCGGCACAATTGCTCTATGTTTTCTTCCGTTTTCTTGCTGAGTAATTATCCATTTTATAGATCTACCACCTTTGCTCTCCATTCATCTCTTGTTGTACACTTTGGTTGTTTCTGTTTTCTAACTCTTATAAATGAAATTTTAATGAGCATTTATGTACAAGTGCTTCTATGGATACTTTCTTTCCTCTTTTTTTTGTTTTTTTCTTCTGTTTTTAGTAAATATCTAAGGGTGGTAGTTTTATGTTTAATTTCCTAAAAATAATGACAAAAATAGGGAATCTGGGTGGCTCAGTAACTTGAACATCTAACTCTTACTTTTGGCCCAGGTCATGATCTCTGAATCCTGGGATCCAGTCATGCATTGGGCTCCACACCTGTAGTTTTTCTCTCCGCTTCTCCTTCTGCTGCTCCCCCTCCAACTCTCTCTCTTTAAAAATAAAAAAAAAATAAATAAATAATAAATAAATAAATAGTAAGAAATGACAACAACCAAAACTCAAAAACTTTTCTACTTTCCAAAAATGCTCATACCATTTTATACTCCTGCCAGCACTTATTTCAAAATTTAATAGACTGCATATGTGTTGGCTCTTTTTCTGGGCACCTATTCTGGTTTTTGATCTATTTAACATCTTTAGGCCAGAATCATTTTTTCCTGGTTACTGTAGCTTTGTAGTATGTGTAAGTTCTTTAACTTTGCATTTCCATATGATTTTGAAATTGGTTTGATGAGATCTACAGAAAGTCTGCTAATTTTCCCACTGGGATTTTGTTGAATTAATGGATTTTTAAAATTTTTTCATTTCAGAAAATGTGCTAATGTAAAATTCACTCTTGATTAATATTTTCAGTGCATATAGGATTGTAAAGTTAAACTCATTCTATTTTGTAACACAAATCAATGATAATTTTCTCCTAATACTTTACTTTCAGATAAAGATGATGATGTCACTGTATATTTATAACCTTTACTTATAACCTGTATAATTGTTTCTATTATCATTTATTAGTATATCTTTATTCTTATTTCAGACTCTCATAGTAACATTTATAGGTGTAATAGCATTTTTCCCATGCTGATACTCTGTAGGACCTTTTAATTTGAAAATTAATATCGGGCGCCTGGGTGGCTCAGTGGGTTAAGCCTCTACCTTCGGCTCAGGTCATGATCCCAGGGGCCTGGGATCGAGTCCCGCATGCGGCTCTCTGCTCAGCAGGGAGCCTGCTTCTCCTCATCTCTCTCTCTGTCTGTCTCTCTGCCTATTTGTGATCTCTCTCTCTGTCAAAATAAATAAATAAAATCTTAAAAAAAAGAAAATTAATATCTTCAGAGATCAGGAACATTTTAGTCACTTATATCTTTACCTTTATTAATTATTTTCCATTCTTTTCTTCAGTTTTCTTAAAAAAAATCATGTTGGATTTCCTGGATTAATCTTTATTTCTCTTAAAATTTCACTTGCTTATCGCCTCTTTCAGTATTTGCTCTACATTCTGGAAGATTTCCTTGAGTCCTTCTGTTGCCTTAATTGAGGGGTGCCTGGGTGGCTCATCAGTTAAGCAGCTTCCTTTCAGTTCAGGTCAGGATCCTTGGGTCCTAGGATGGAGATCTGTGTCAGGCTCCCTTCTCAGCAGAGCCTGCTTTTCCCTCTCCATCTGCCTACTGCTCTGGTATGTGCTCTCTCTCTCTCTATCAAATAAATAAATAAAATATTTTTTAAAATTGAATTCTGTCCCCAACCTGTATACTTTTATTTCTACTTGATTTAACTTCTCTCCTATCTCTAAATTTACTACTTCTCTGATTTCTTTGTTTCTTTATTCAGGTCCTACTTCTTATGCTACTGATTTTTCTTAGATATTAATGGCCGTTGTGTATTCAATCATATTTATAGATGAAGTTACAGATTTTTAAGATAGGCAAGTATTGTAGGTTTTCTAGCCTTTGCCATTAGTTTTTGTTTTCTTTCACAGATTGGAGGAAAGTTTCCTCCTTTGATTGAGGAAGGCTGAGTGAGAACTAAGTGTGTTCAGACAAACCATATTATTGAGTAAGTGGCAGTAGAAGCTCAGGGAGATGCTTCTCTCCACCTGGACAAACATCAGAATTAAGGAGACTTCCCTCTGGTGTGACAAGTTCTATGCCACACCTTCAGCTGCACCCAATTTCTACATCTGCATTTTCTTTAGTGAATTGTTCTTTCCTTTTATTCTGGGATGAAGGAAAAAACAAAACAAAAAAAAAAAAAAAAAAACATGCTCAGAATTTGTCCAAACAGGACCTTGACTCTGCTTGTCTGCATTGGCTCTGCTGGTCTGCATTTGCTGTCCCCAGTACTTGCCTTATTTACTGTCTCTTCAGCTGCTAAACCAAGTACAAAGTTCTGCCAGTGCGTCAATAGAAAGAATACTTATTGCCTTTACTATGTTAGATATTGACACTGATTGGCTTCACAACCTTTGGTGGAAGCAGTTTTGCCAAAGATGGAAGATGTGACACCTTGGGACAGACATTGCGCCCCTTCCATAGAGTATGGGAAGTCTCAACAACATCGCTAAAGGACTTCAACATTACATTCATTTTTCCAGTGGGTAGGGGGACTTTTGGTAGACAACAGTGGCATAAGTAATGCTTTGGATATTGTCATAAAAAGTGATATCATTAAAGGGAATTTAAACCGCAAATAATGATATTGTGGATTTCATTTGAATGCTGACCCAAAATATTGGCTCATAGGATGCACATGATTTATTTAGATGTTAGTATTTCAGAGAAATATTAGGGTTATATTTTAAGATGATAGTAACTTCTAAAATACAGATAATAATGAAGCCAGAAGAATATTGGTCTGTAATGACTAGTTTCAACATAATTTTGTCCCAGTTCTCTGAAACATCAGTAAAAATAGACAAATTTTGATGGGTTTAATACCTATTGTTTCCCTCTTCTCTACAATAAACTCTAGCTTGAATAAATGGGTCCCCAATGTTCTGCCTCTGGGGGAACCTCCCTGCTACATGAAAAAATGAATCCCTTAATCCATAATCTGAGCCAGGCTAATAAGTATACCAATTCATGACTGACTTTTCCAACAAGCAACTTGCCCAATTTCCCCCATCAGTGTTTTTGTTTGAAAATTGCTTAACTATTACTCTGGAAGAAAGACAATTCCTCCATGTTGGTGAAAGTTGTCACTCCTAAAAAAGCAATGGAGTATTTAGTGGTGTTTAGAGATAACCATTTTAAAGTTAAAAAAAAAAAAAAAAAAAAGCCAGCAAGCATATTGAAATTATACATCAGTATAGAGTCCTGGCTGCAATGTAATCCCCAGTCCAATGGTTTTTAAGCATAATTTCACCCTTGCTTTTTAAAATTTTGGTTATTTACATTTTTATTAGGTTCTCTGAGAAAATATTGTTTATTTTTTCCTATGTTAATTTAAGTTGGGTTTCTGTCAGTTGGTGTCCAAGAATCTTAAGCAATTTGTGAACACTGAATGCCCATTTATACTCACTAATGACTCTACATTATTTAATTTCCTCAGATTAAAGTTGGTAATTATTGCAATAGAAGTTCAAGTTGACTTTGAATTAAAAATATGTAACTACGTCAGGAACATAACTTAAATCCAGTGTTTTCTCAATTATTAAATAATATATAATTCTGAGATTCTGAAATTTGACTTACTTCTTGGTAATTTTTATAATATAAAGTATATATATATATATAATATAACATATATACATATATAACAAGTGTATGTGTTTTTTAAAGTGAAAATCTACCATATTCTTAATTTGATAAACCTTGATTTTCACATAGAATATGATGTGCTTTGTTTTGTTTGTTTTTTACACTAGCATTCATTTAGGAAGTTGATGAGAAGACTCTAACTATACATATTAACTAAATATTTTACCACTATATTAGTGTCTTAAGGTGTACGTATGATTTCAATGATTTCGATATTTTATCTATAAAATATAGGTAGGAAAAATAGAATTTTGGAGAAATATTACACGAATGTATATATGTATGTATCTGTATAGACATATTAAATCTTTGTGTTTTATTAGTTTATTTTAATTTGTGATCATAATCTAACAAAGTTATGTGATCAACTAAATCACATTACATAGAAATTAGAAGGATGCATATTGAATACCTTACTATATTAGATTTTAATTATTATTCTAAAGACACAATATTTAAGATGACAGTTTTATTGGACAAGGATCTGAATGCTAATGGTATTCCATAAAGTGAATATTAAAGCAGTTTATATTAATTTATTGATCTTTCAGATTTTTAACCACCTACTTCCTCCCACTGCTTTTCACTTTAGCATCAGTCAAGGTGATGAGATTGATGAGGTTACAGAGAAAATATTTATATTATTTTCCAAAACATTGGGAGTTATATACCATGCATTAGGCAAGGCAACTTTTTCCTTTTTTTGTTTTTTTATATCCTGACCCAATAGGATCAAAATTTTATTTTCAGCCAAGGTATGGAATCCAAGCTAAATATTAACAGATATTTACTAAAGGTATATACATTTCAATACAAGATTCTTTTTGTTATTATTATTTATTATCAAAGTAGAACATTTCAGGATGTGGGACATATTTCAAATGGGAAACCACCTAATGCTTGCTTTGAAACTCTGGGAATATACCAGTGTTTATATTAACAGCACCTTGCCCTTCCAAAATTAAATGCAATCAAGCCTCCAGATACCTCTAAACATACTGCATTTTTACTTTCCACATGAACACAAGACATTTCCCAGGTGTTTTTAATCTTTCTGTATTAAAAATATGGTATAAAGTTTAAAGCCATCAATCTCCCACATCTCTGATTTCATATTTTATTAGTCTGAAGTGAAATCATTTTAATTTTACCTTTCTTTCCATCTAACACCATTAGTAATTTCACATGGGAATCAACTCCAATGTGCTCATACCACATCAAGAAAGATAATGGTCCTACCAAGAAGATACACATTTTTTTTTTTAGATGTGATTCTTCAGTCCTTATAAAAGCAAAGAGGGGGGCACCTGGGTGGCTCAGTGGGTTAAGCCGCTGCCTTCAGCTCAGGTCATGATCTCAAGGTCCTGGGATCGAGTCCCACATCGGGCTCTCTGCTCAGCAGGGGGCCTGCTTCCCTTCCTCTCTCTCTGTGATCTCTTCCCTTCCTCTCTCCTACTGTCATCTCTCTCTGTCAAATAAATAAATAAAATCTAAAAAAAAAAAAAAAGCAAAGAGGGACTAGAATAAAATTTCTGATTTTCATAGGTTAAAGTGACTCTCTCATCCTCTTAAGAAAAATTATTTTGTCAATCAAGGAAACATTTAAATTGCTTATTGAGGTGTTTTTATATAATTTGGTATTATTATATTAAATTTTATATCATTTTTTTCTATATCCATGGTTTTCCTCAAAGTGATGGGATCATTTGATTCATTTTTGAAAGGTAGTCATGCCTTATAAGACTCAGCAATTCATAATACCCAGCATATAGTCATATGTATGGCTGAGATTTATTACAGCAAAGGAATACAAAGCAAAATTAGTGAAGGAGAAAGACTCAAAAGGTGAAATCTGGAAGAAACCATGTATGTTTCCAAGAGTCTCTCCAGTGGAGTCACACAAGGTGCACTTAAATCCTCCAGTCACAAGATGTAACATGTGTGAAGTGTTGTCTACCAAGACAACTCATTAAAAATTCAAGGCTCAAGGTTTTTATTGAGAGCTGATCATCTAGGCCTAGGAAGTATAAAAATTCCATACTCCCAGAATAAAAGCGGGTGTTCAGCATAAACCAGATTATTTGTACAGAATGTTAATAAATGGTGAGAACATTCCCCAAGTTCAAGTTTCTAAATGTCACCATTAAAATATTACTTAGGATAGGAAGTCTTGAGTCTATTATGTCATCTCTTTTCTGCATGTTGTGACTTTGTTAAATTGTTGCGGTGTTAGATGATAAGCCAAGGCTCAACAAAAGACCACAATGTGAAGTGAAATAGAGGTTTATTACTCAAAGATCCTGGAAGAGTTACATGGCATGTCTTGTAGAAGGCCACACAGGGAAGCCAAGGCAGGGTGCAAGCAGAGAGCTGGGGCAACTTTATTAGGGTCTGAGGATGAGGGCTTTCCAATTTTAAGGCTAAGGTCAGACTGGTCATTTCAAACCAAAAAGAACAGGTTTTGGGGAAACTTAACCAAAGGTCTTATCTAAGGGGCACACAAAGTGTTGGCAATGAGAGGCAGGGAATAGTGCTTATCATAGGAACCATTGAAGGAACTGACATTTACTTGGACTTGAGGACTGGTACCTAGAGCATGTGTTCCTGGTGGGACTAGTGTCAAAGCTCAAGACCTCTGCAGGCCCCTAGACTATACAAAATAGATGTGTGTGCAGTAATATTCCAGAATAGTTTAGTTAAACCCTCAACCTTGCACAAGCAGCTAGCTTAGTTCACAACTAAAAGTAACATAAAGTGCTTTTTCTCAAGATAAATACATGTTGGTATGTACTACATGTGCTGGAAGTTCACATTTCATTTCACAACATGTAATATCAAAAGGCATGTACCCAAAGGTTGAGATTAAATAAGATTAATAAAGTGTTTCTGTTTCTCCAAAGAACTTCTTAAGTAAAAAGACAGGTTTTTCTTTTCTTTTCTTTTCTTTTTTCCTTTTCTTTTCTTCTCTTCTCTTCTCCCTTTCATTTCCTTTTCCTTTTTCTTTTCTTTTTTCTTTCTTCCTAGGCATTTGTAGGGGGTGAAGAATACACTGACTACTCCTATAATTTGGTGCCACTGCCTTGATTCATGATGAGACATCATGGATTTTAATTGTCGTTGCTTTTGTACCCTCACTGCAAATTTCAACACAGTGAGAAATGCAAATAACATTTGGACTTCGTAGATGTCCTGAAGGTTCTT
The DNA here is from genome assembly GCF_022355385.1 of Mustela nigripes. Taxonomy (NCBI): domain Eukaryota; kingdom Metazoa; phylum Chordata; class Mammalia; order Carnivora; family Mustelidae; genus Mustela; species Mustela nigripes. The sequence continues at coordinate 194,620,835 of NC_081558.1, forward strand.
AGAGATACATATAGGTCTACGGTCCACAATTTGGGAACTATTGTTCTACAGTATGTTTACATTTATCTTTGTTATAAACTAACCTGATGCTTTTCAACCCATTGCTTACAAGAATCATTACTCTATGCTCTATAGCTTAATATACAGGCATTTCATTATATCCTTTAAAGATCTGACCTTAACTGGCTTTTCCAGGCTTAGATTATCACCCTTTTCTGCAAAAACACACTTACTAATCATGTCATGAATGTGGTAGTATCTCCTTTTAGAGTGGCATGCACACTTTACAAATTCCTATTTCTTATCTATTTATTTATCAGTCTCTATCTAGGATCAACACAAAGGGAATCTCTTTGAAATAAAAAAAAAAGTTAAAAAAACTATTTTATTCATAGAATTTTGTTTATATTTGCATCTCTATCATCCACAGACAGCTTAGTACTCCTTCTTAAATTTCTCAAGCTTTCTTCAAATTCAAGATGCCTCCTGTCACAACCATTGTTTATATATTCCAGGTCTAACTTCTTCTGGTATTCCCAAACTCACTAATACTATCAGCTTATGTCTGAAGCCAAATATCTGAAGTCTGCTTCACACCACATTCTCCCTCAAGACTAGACTCAAATCTTCATAAATGCCTCACTGTTTGGCCTTCTTCAGATCTCTTTCATTTGCCTACTGTCCTCTTCCTACCACCATTTGTCCTGTACTTTGTCACCAAACTTCCTATCCTTATTTTCCCCTTAAAGCTCTTCCTCAAAAGATGATCAGGAAGATCTTTTCAAAGGCACCAAAGTAATAATGTGATCAAATCCATCCCTTACACCTGTACCCTTGCTTAATTAAACCTGTTCAGTAGTTTACAATTGATCCTTACTATAAATATAAAAGTCCTTAACATACCTGCAAAATCTCCCATGCTCTAAGCACTATTTCAATAAGTTGATTTCGTGACTGAGCTATATCTTACTCTCTGCAGCCCTCTTCACCTGCACACATTTTACATTTGTTCCTCAATTATGTCGTGCTTCCTCCTACCAGAAAACCTAAATACATGCTGTTTTAGAAACCACTGCTAACTGTACTTCTGATATCCCTCTGCACCTTGCCAAAAATATTCTTTGTCTTGCTCTCTAGTTAAAAATAATTAACTCAAAAATTTTGAATGCAAGCTTTCAGATAACAACGCAATTTCCCTCCTCCCTGCTCCCATCACCTTTAAGAGCACTTCTCAATCTTAGACTGCTTTTTAGTTCACTTGTATGATTGGTTTAGTATTACCTTCCTTACCAAATCTTTATATCTGTAAGTTCAATAGCCATGTCAAGTTTTGCTTCTAGTTTTGTCACCAGGTCCTATGATAGTGTTTGATTCCTAAAAGTGCTCAAAAATATTTACTTAAAAACTTACCAAAAATATTATCTCCCAAGTTGTTAAAAATAGTAAGTAATACAATGCATACCTCTTTTTAATTTCCTTGAGATAGGGGCACATGGGTGGCTCAGTGGGTTAAAACCTCTGCCTTTGGCTCGGGTCATAATCCCAGGGTCCCGGGATGGAGCCCTATATTGGGCTCTCTGCTCAGCGGGGGGCCTGCTTCCCCCTCTCTCTGTCTCTTCCTGCCTCTCTGCCTACTTGTGATCTTTCTCTGTCAAATAAATGGGTAAATCTTTTAAAAAAATTTAATTTCCTTGAGATATATTTTTTTTCATCTGAGTATCCCCGGTTGCCAGGAAAGAATCGATGAATGAGTATAGAATAATCATGTAGAGAAAAGGATAAAATTAATATTATAAGAAACAACTGCAAAGAATAGTTGAGTATAATAACTATGCTACTTAATATTTACCTAAACTATTAAAGAATGTGGTACCCCAATCCATATCATTTTATAAAGTGCATTTAGTCTATAAAAACTGTCCATTCTACAAGAAACTACTGAGTACTTCAGTCAAATATTTTGTATAACACTCATAATCTATCTGATCTCTTTAAGATTCATATTACAAAGCAGTAAATTAAAAGTTCTTAAAAGTTATAGTAAATTAATTTTTTAACAACCTTTATGGAAACATTACTTTGTTAGACCACATAATTTCTCCTCAAATATTACTCTTTAGTATCCTTTAGAATGATTATCACTTAAAACAAATTTGAGAAAAGCTGGAACTACCAATATAACTTCTTCTGGATGGAAAATTTCTAATAATTATTGTTTGCACAGAGTACAAAATAAATTAAGCAATATTTAGAAGTATGTTTAAAAGGAGGAAGTCACTGGCTCAAAAACAAAACCAAAAAAAATACCAATGATAAATCAAGTTAGGTAAAGAAGTTGAAGTTTTGAGTAAAATATTCAAAAAGACTGCCAGAAAAGTGTCAACAAACACAAAAAAAAGTTACAATTACATGAATAATTGAAAGAATGCTTAAAAGAGTAAAGGAGTTAAATGTGGAATTTTAATAAAAAATATATAAGTTCCTTGCATAAATAAAATTGAGATAAATTAGTTGAGATATTTATTTTAAAATTACATAATACAAAAATTAAATTGTATTAAAAGAGTAAAATACAATCAACAATATTTCTTGTAAATATGAATAATTTATATCACTTGTCAAAGCTGGTAAAAATCATAATAGGTAAAATAATTCATTTCAAAAAGAAAATTAATTATTTTTTTTCTCTATTTGAGAAAAACTAATGTCTAAATGCAGACTCCTTCAATCATTTTCTTCATCAGATGGTGATTTCTGATTATTTAGTTCTCAGGGAATTAAAGAATCAATGGTGACATCAAACATATGAATGGTGTCACAGTTCATCATTTTAAGTCCTTATAGAGATGTTTCTGAACAGTAAATGGTGAAGCTATATAAAGAATTTGATTTCATTGATCTAATTATTTGACAATAGAAATTACTTTGTGCTCAAGAAATATTTTCTAAATATTTTATTTATTTATTTGACAGAGAGAGAGATCGCAAGTAGGCAGAGCAGCAGGCAGAGAGAGAGGAGGAAGCAGGCTCCCTGCTGAGCAGAGAGCCAGATGTGGAGTTAGATCCCAGGACCCTGAGATCATGACCTGACCTGACCATGACCTGGGTGGCCTGAGCCACCCAGGCACCCCTCTGCTCAAGAAATATTAAAAAATTGTCATTTATTTAGTGCAGAGAACCTAAGAAAATCCTTCCTGTGTACATCAAAATAAATCTAAATGATACTTCAACATGTACATATTAGGAGTGGTATACAAAATTAAATTTCTTAAACTATATTAAATATTACATAATATGAAATTATAGCATATTTCATACATAACACAAATGTAACTGAGTTCCCCCACTGGATGAGGAATCATGTATATAACTATATATATATAGTTATATAGATATATATGATATATGTAATATGTATATAACATACATAATTTGTGAGTTATTTGTATATATGCAAGTGGGTATACAAATATATAGATACATATAAAGTTTCCTAAGAGTCCTCTATTATATATGTTTCTTCTACTAAGTCCGGTGCTGTCCTCTGTGGTGAATGTGGTTCATTCATTATGGAACGTCTTCAGAGTAAAGACCACCTGTTTCTGTGGTTTCCTTGAACATTAGAAATGTTCATAGGGGAGGGCATTTAGATGGTTCTCTCCCTGATCTAACTTTCATTACGGAGTTTTGAATCAGGGACTTCCTCTCTGGAGGATTACTTGTCATTTAACAGATCATTGCTACTACAATCACAGACTCACCAAGTAGAGTCATTATACATCCTCCTGGAGTAATACACCTTCTCCATTAAGGTTTAGCTTCTGCCCTGAAGACTGGAGAACTAGTAACTGCCTCAAGATGGGGTGATTAACCTCAAATTGCTTTTCAGCACTATGTTAAGTGACTCCTCCTTAAGAAACTTCTCCTTATTTGTTCAGAAGTTGATAAAGCATGATTGTTGTCCCCTAATATATTTTCATAAAGTACCAGATAAGTGATCAAGTCACCTATCAGCTCAGGGCTACATGCTGGTCAGTGCCCTTCATCCCCGTTTAATCTAAGGTGAAACCAAATTTTATATACCTGCTTTCATTCCCCCAGCGTGTCTGAATTGGAAGGTCAAAAATTGGATTATTTATTTTGCTAAATAGAGTCACCAATTAATAGAAAGAGAGAGAAAGAGAGACATATTAGGTATTTCATTTGTAAAGGAGGACAGTTGGGTCAATGATTATTTTTTAATCACAAGTGACATCTACTGCTTGAATATATGTGTTAAATTTGCTAGTACATTGACCCTATGAATCAGGTGATGTGATTTTTTTTTTTTTTATTCAAGTGTTGTTGCTGACAAGGAAATTTGACCATTTCCTATATATCACCACTGATAATGTTTAAATTAGAAAGAGTGGATGTGTCTAGTTCATAGAAAGGATCTTTTCTGATAAGAGGAATTTGAGAAATAAAACAGAGGATCATAGTGGAAGGGAGGGAAAAATGAAACAAGATGAAACCAGAGAGGGAGACAACTATAAGAGACTCTTAATCTCAGGGAACAAACTGAGGGTTGCTGAAGGGGAGGGGGTGGGAGGGATGGGGTGGCTGGATGACAGACATTGGGGAGGGTATGCACTATGGGGAGTGCTGTGAACTGTGGAAGACTGATGAATCACAGGCCTGTACCCCTGAAACAAATAATACATTTTATGTTAATAAAAAAAAGAAGATCTTTTCTATTTTACTCTAGTGGTGATATGTATATGCACAATATAATTCTTTTTTTTAAAGATTTTATTTATTTATTTGACAGACAGAGATCACAAGTAGGCAGAGAGGCAGGCAGAGTGAGAGGGAGGAAGCAGGCTCCCCGCTGAGCAGAGAGTCCAATGTGGGGCTCGATCCCAGGACCCTGAGACCATGACCTGAGCTAAAGGCAGAGGCCTAACCCACTGAGCCACCCAGGCGCCCCTGGACAATCTAATTCTAATGATTTAGTCAAAAGTCTAATTAATTAATGAGGAAGAAATATATTGAATAACACAATTTTATAGATAGCATGATTTTTAGGTTTATCATTGTAGGTTTCTTATGCACGTATAATCATATATTTAAAGCTTTATATATATTTTTAAAGATTTCATTTATTTACTTTAGAGATAGAATGTGTGCACAAGTTGGGGGAGAAGCAGAGGGAGAGGGACAAGAAAACTCTGTACTGAACACAGAACCTCATGTAGGCTTCAGTCTCACAAACCTGAGATCATGACCTGAACCAAAAATCAAGAGTTGGACACTTCAACCACTGAGCCACCCAAGTATCTCTAAAAGCATTATATTAAAATATTATATATATATATATATATATATATATATATATATATATATAAAGTGATAGATGATTGAATGCAGAAGTAAAAAGTAATTATTTTTAAATAATACATGAATATTACTCATCAATCATACACTTTATGTCTCTCTTTTTTCCATCCAATTCCATTATTTATTAGATATTTACTGAATTAATTTCCTTAATATTGTAATCTTTGTCAAATATTTTCATAGTGCAATATATACATACACACACACACATACATATGTACATACATATAGTGGCTTTTCATTCTTTATCAGGTTCAACTTCCTCATTCTGTTCCTGAAAGTCTGATATTCACCTTTTCTTATGATACTAACCATCCTATGTGGTAAAAACACACCTTATGTCTTAAACAAGCAGAGCTTAAATCACTCCTCGATCTTTTTTATTGTTAGATAAGCTCTTATTTTAATTTAATTTCCTGATTCAGTGTAATTTCTTAGCATTTGAAAGCCTCCATGGATGATTCTCCCTTCCTGAGACATTCATAGAAGCTTTAATATTTCTGTAACGTCATTTGTCATATTCTACTTTGTATTATAATTAATATTTTACATATTTAAGAATCTACTTGGTCACCATTATAGAAAGATTTTATTTTTTTAATCCAAGATATAACCTTACATATTAAATGATAAATACTTATTAAATGTCCCCTGAATGAATGAATAAAGTAACTATTTTAATAAGAGACAGAGAGAGCTAGAGTGGAGAGAGAGGGGTTGGGGGAAAGGGAGAGGGACAAGCAAACTCCCTGCTGAGCATGGAGCTCAACTCAGGGCTGGATCCCAGGATGCTGAGATCATGACCTGAGCCAAGTCAGGCGCTTAACCTACTGAGGCACCCAGGCACCCCTAATGTAAACTTATTTTAATTAAACATACACTATATTATTTTATTTTGTGAGAAAGTGGGGCCTTTCTTTAAAGATTTTAAGTAATCTCTACACCCAACATGGGACTGGAACTCAAAATTCTGAGATCAAGAGTCTCACTCTCCACCAACTGAACCAGCCATGTATTATCAAAAGTGAAATCTTTTTACAAAGAGAATGCCTGAATAGTTCTTCGACGTTTGGTCTTAGTGAGAAAATATTTTATCTAAAATGGCATGTCTGGAGCCCATTTTTTTCCAACAGTGACCCTAAATGCGTCTTCTAGCACTGATATGTTTATTACCTCTTTCTGGTTCAAAACTAGTCTCACTCTCACAGACAAGTCTCTTAAAAGCCAAAACTTGTGCATCTGAATGAGGAACAGCAAAAAGGTAGTAAGATTTTATAGCTGGTAGCTCTCATACTTTATAGAGACTTCAAAAATGGCAAAATTTTCTATTAAAGACATTTGATATTGATTGCAGAAGTCTGTATAAAACTGTGATGTCAAGATTTCAAAAAAACTTGTGTTAAGTTATAAACAAAATAAAATCGTGATTTCATTTATTATGCCAGTCATTTACAAAACATGCTAAGTGAAATTGTCACTTTGATCTTCTCAACCTGGAATTTCTCAAATCTACTTAGGAATGCAATGATTCCTCAAGCTATATTTTTCTTCAAGAACAGTGAAGCAGACCTCTGGGTCTATTTTGTCAGATAAAAATTCAGTATCAGCCTTCTTAAAGGCTGAATTCCCGCACGCTGCCGAATTAATTAAGAAACTGTCTTCAGGAGTGCTGGGTATGTTGCAAACACAAATGTGCCTGTAGGCAGCTTTTCTTCAGTGTCTATCTCCCTTCTCCACTATATTTCTATCTTTTGTATCACACCAAAATTTCCATTCCTATCAGAAGTGGATTAAAACTTATCTCTTCAAATAATGGAATGAGATCACTTAAGACGTGTGCATCATTTTTACTCAGAAGTGAGGGAGAAACATTTGTCTGCATTGATCTGAGAGCAGTTTCTAGTCACTTATTAACACTTCCTTTCTGTGAAAGCACTACTGAAAACTGAGTGATAAGTTATTTCCAAAGCCTGGAAATTCAGACAGAAGACCTGGAAAACATGTTGAGGGTTATTCCTAAAAACATAAGTTGAAAAAAAAAATCAAATTGCTGAAGACCCATCAGACCAATGTCACATTCCCCAACAAGCTGCTTCCCTCTGTTTTCTAAGACATCTTCCCACTATGAGACATAAATACAATTGGAATAAATCTGTAAACATTCTAACTCTGCTGCATCAAGTCTGCAGGAATTCATCTCAATTTAGATGGAGTGCATACAATTCATGGGGTCGCTGTTACAAAAACAAAATAAAAGAGGTATTCAAGTCTCCCTGGGGTTGTCAGTTTCTACTAGTTTGATTCTGTGCAAATACAGGCATAGGAGAACCACTTTGTCGCCAGCTGGAAATGACTTTCTGTGGTGCGAAGTTCACTTACATTCAGATGTGTAACATCTAGCAATTACAGACTTTTCCAGTTTGTGCAAGTGTATTTCTTTGACCACAAGCTACCGTTCCTCTCCAATTTTAATGTGAATGATGTATTCAGCTTCAAAATGTCTGATTACACTTAAACTACATTTATTAAATATACTGAGCAAAATTACACCAATAAGCTAAAAACAAACAAAAACAAATTAAAGCTGTTACTGATAGTTCAAGAGTCATGAAGTTTCCTACTACCTTTATGGTCATGAATATATAATTTCTACAGATTATGATTTTCTTTGACAAGAAAATAGCCCAATGAAACAAAGGTGTCAAGTATACAAAGTAGGAAAAGAACACTGAAGCCTAGTTGGTTGGATTTGCATCCTGATAGCAATCACGTGCTCTTGGGAGAGTTTTGGGAATTTCACATGCTTTTGGTGCCTTCTGTCAAGTGGAGACAATAATAGTATTAATCTACTAGGGAATAGGGAGGATTAAAGATGTTAATAGATGTAAAGAGTTTAGAACAATGAGTGACATACAATAGGTCAGCAATTTTATTTCATTTTTTACAAGATTTATTTATTTATTTATTTTAGAGAGAGAATGAGAGAGAACATGAATGGAAGAGACAGAGGGAGAAGGAGAGAGAATCTCAAGCAGACTCCATGCTGCGCACATGGAGCCCAATACGGGACTTGATCCCCCGATATGGAGATCATGACAGGAATTGACCCTAGGATTCAGATGCTTAGCTGACTGTGCCCCTGTGTTAGTAGTTCATTACCATGAATGCAGTCTTAGAAAATTTGGCTCTGTTTAATGTCTAGCACATTAGCCTAGAAGCAGGAATGAAATGTGATAATGACATTAGTGGTGGTCTTCTGTGAGTCATGGAGTACATTGCACCCATTGACTGTAATGTTTGAAGACTTCTGATTCCCAATTCTCCTAGTCCATCATATTGTATACTTTACTTAGTGAAGTCTTATATGGGACTATTTCTTAAATTGAGTGAAGTCTTATATGGGACTATTTCTTAAATGAGGTGAGGGCAGCATATCCAATGGGCAAGAGTGGAAAAATATGTTTAAATTTTTTGTCAAGCAAGCCAGAATTTTGAAATCATCCCTCACTTTATCTTCTCTCTCATCCCATCTAAACTGTCACTAGATTCTATTGATTTTTCCTTTGAAATTTAGTTAAAAATATGTTTAATTATTCCATCTTTTTTGAAGAGCACATTCTTTCTTGTTGGAGACACATTTGTCCATTTCTCTTTAAATTTTTCTCCATCTTTTAGTGTCCCAAAATACCAATCCATTAATCATATTTCAGATGGTGTGGTCTCTTTGGCACTAAAATTCAATTATTTTACTTTCTTACATAAATTTATCCAGGGTTCCACATTCCTTTCAAAATGAATTTTAAAGCCTGTGAAGTTTCATACAAAACCCTTTATGCTTTGGACCTTTCTATTTTATAATGCTTATCATCTGCCGTTTTCCAAAAATGTTACCTCTCCTTCTGTTCGTGGCCCATTTCTGGACACTTTTTCTCCTATCTTCTTGCCTTTGTACCATATATACTCTAAGTAGTAATGACTTCCGTAATCTTCATCTGTAGACACCATTACACTTGTACCTCAAGGCTCATATCTTTTTCTTTTTCACCCTCCAGCCCAGAATGAGTTAGAACTTTGATTTAAATTTCAACTCACTTAGTATATTAATTCTTATTTATTCTGTTAATTTTATTTTGTGAATGAGAGAAATTATTTTTCAAGCAATCCATGACAGTTTTGAAGGCAAAGGCCGAGTTTTGTACTCTTGTATCTGAAATCTAACATGGATCACTGCACTAAGAGGTGATCACTACAGGATAGTTCATTAAGAGCCACGTTCCATTATACATTAACAATATTTGAGATCAATCCCGTCCCTATGTGTTATCACCAGCTGGCTCATTCCTGGACTAGGTACTCAGCATCCAGTAAGATTAATTTCTCTGTAGTCTTAACTTGCTATGTGTGTATGTATTATAACATTTTTTCCTTGATTGGTCCTGTAACTTAATGTTTTAGGACTAGAATTCTCACATTGGATCTGCAGTTCAGTTCTCCTTCACTGATCTTTATCAACTTTGTTTTCCCTTCTGGGTTATAATTTTTTCCTCAGCCTTTAGGTCATAACTTATTTCATAAGTATGACCTGTATGTGCCTTGCAGTTCTATCTACACAGCATTTTTAAGAGTGCTATATCTCAAGTTTCAGAGAATGAGTCATTGTTAAAACTCCTTTTTTGGGGGGGTATATTGAAAATATTGTAAAGCAGGGATGAATATATTGGGAAAGTCAATATAATCACCAGAAGGAATCTTTGAATTTTTAAATTTATGATGCTTTCCTTAGAAAGAGAATGACTGAAATTTTCTTAATTTCTCTAAAATTATTTGCTGATTATAATTACTTTTTCTGTTCAATTTGTATTCTGACAATTGAGTATTCTTGTTGATATTAAATCTCAAAATAATTTTCTTCAGAAAGATATGGTGGTATATTTAACAGGTGTTATAGTCTATTATTCCTTGATGATTAAGAGAATAAAGCTTAGAAATATCAATTGGAATCTAAAATGTCTATTTTCCCCCTTCCATTGTCATTTGTCTTCAAGTATTGGCAACTGTTGGACCTCAGTTAAGTCACCGATGACTTAGTCTTAAAACCAACTTTTTTAGCTTCAATCTAAATATTTTGAGTTTTATAATCATCACACTTAATTCATCAAATGTATGTGTTTGTGTGTGTATTTGTGTGTCTGTTTATGTATGTGTATGTGTGTGTATATATATATATATATGTATATGTATATATATAATAGAATGTTTTAAATGCTCATGGAATGTTAGCAGAAATATTTCTTTCTTCTTGACCTGTTTCCTCTTGAAACAGGAATTGGTTTTTCTCTAGTAACAAATGGAATTGAAACCTAGTTCAATTAGTTCAATTTCAAACTCCAAATTTATATTTTAAAAGGTGCTAAATTTGCCAAATTGTTTTCATCATGTAGTTCAGTTAATAGCAGCAAAATGAACACCAAAGGGCAGAATATCCAAATTAAGATACACAAAATTATTTATAACTTGCAAGCCCCTTTATCCTGGTGAGTACTTTTTTTCTTTTCTTTTCTTTTTTAAAAGATTTTTATTTATTTATTTGACAGAGAAAGAGAGAGAGAGAGATACATCGAGAGAGGGAATACAAGCATGGGGAGTGGGAGAGGGAGAAGCAGTCTTCTGCAGAGTGGGAAGCTGGATGCATGGCTCGATTCTATATCCCTGGAGCCTGACCCAAACCAAAGGCAGATAGATGCTTAATGCCTGAGCCACCCGGGAGCCCTGAGTACTTTTTTCTAATAATATGTCTTCTCTTTCTACCAAGATTAAACATCATTCTTATTTTCCTTATAATTATTCTCTTTATTTTCAGAACTTTTCACTTATGTATCTTTCATGAAGTATACATTATTAGGTATTGCCTGGCTTTAAACTTTGTATAAACTGAATCAAATGTATATATTCTCCTACAATTTATACCTTCTTACTTGTTGCTCTGTATAACTACAGTTCATTAATTTTCAATCCTGAAAATTATTCTCCTTAATTCATATACCATGATTACTTTTTTATTCTAGTTTTGATGGATATTGGGATGTTCCTAGTTTCTTACTTATACTACATTCTATTGCATGTCCAATAATGTGTACATGAATGAATTTATCTAAATACTCATAAGTGAAATTGCTCCACTTCACTAGAAGTTACCAAACTATTACGCAAGGCATGTTTCTTAACTTACTCTTTACCCTGCTGTGTATTAATGCTATTCTTTTTCACATATACTTGTAAACATTTGATATTATAGACCTCTTAAATGTGTTAACTGCATGGTTATGAAATTATATGTCAAATTTTAATTTTGATTTCCCTGGTTTCTAATGATACTTATTTGATCAGCCTTTTTTTTTTTTTTTTTTTTTTTTTTTTTTTTTTTTTTTACTATTCTGAAGTCCTTGCTCTAAAGTTTTAATTCTTCTACTTTTTTTTTTTTTTAAGCCGAGTTCTAACAATGGACAAAGAAGGATGGATTACATAATGATTAAGGAATCAACCCATCAAGAAGATAAATCACTTATAACATATAAAAAGAGCCAAAGAAAGGCTGCTGGAGGAAACACACTATTTTAGATCTTCTAGGCAGTGGCTGACTTCTGTTGACTCCCTGTCTTTCCTAAGTGACAGTAGGGCTGGATAGACACTGGCCAACTTTCAAAGTAGCTTCTTGAAGACAGGCATTGTTTAGAACAACCCATTTACCTGTTCATTTTCAGGGTCCAAATCAATATCATAAACACAGGCCCTGGTGGGAATCCAGTCATTGTGTTTATCATTCCATCAGAAGGTACAGAGAACCAATTCAGACACTGGAATGGATGTGTCAAATGTGCAAGATGAAGCCAGTATACATGTTTTTTTGCTCTGAATTTCAGAGACAAGTATTATCTTTTGAAATATGTTGTAAGAATGGATTTGCTAATGATTTTACAGGCCTGTGACATCAGCACTGATGATAATGTATGGAGTACATCTTAAATTTAATTCTATATGCTTGAGGTAAATAGTTGGAAAGGGATAAAAATTACCATTTATGATGGTATTAAAAACACGAGATACTTAGGATTTTTTTTTTTCAAAATACGTGCAAGACATTGTCACTGAAAACTGCAAAGTTCTGCTGAGAGCAATTAATGATGCAAATAAATTGAGACATTAGCTCTGTCCATTGGTTGGATAATTAAAGACGGTTAAGAAGTCAGTTCTTACAAATTTGTTCTCTAAATTTAACAAGATTCAATCAAAGTCCCAAAGAAGTTTTTAAAGAAATGTAAAAAGAACTTCCAGTTCACACAGAAATGTTAAACATTTAGATTAATGTCAATTATTTTGGAAAAAAATACATTCAGGGGTGGCTATATGCCTCAGTTTGCTAAGCATCTGACATGATTTCAGCTAAGGTCATGATCTCAGGGTCATGAGATGAAGCACTGTGTCAGGTGAGGCTCTGCACTCAGCACGGAGCATTATTAAGACTCTCTTAATAATGAGAATTATTATTTTCTCCTTTTGCCCCTTTCCTGTACACAAGAGTTCTCTCTAGAACACACACATACACTCACACACATTTTGAAGACATGTATTATGTAATTCCAAGATTTATTCTGCAAATATATTCATCAAGAAGTATGCTCCTGGGGGTGCCTGGGTTGCTCAGTCAGTTAAGAGTCTGCCTTCAGCTCAGGTCATGATCCCAGAGTTCTGGGATCAAGCCCCATGACTGGCTCCCTGCTCAGCCGGAAGTCTGCTTCTCCCTCTCTTTCTGCCCCCTCCCCTGATCCTTCTCTCCCTCACTCACTATGTCTCTCTCAAATAGATAAATAAAATCTAAAAATAATTAAAATAAATAAAAAATGAAAAAAATAATTGTGCAATTTGCTGAAGGATAGATGTTTTAATGATAATTAGTGAAAAAAGTCTACACTAAGGGAAATATATATAATTTTCCTTTAAATGTATCAGATGAATTTATCAGGGAAAGAGAACACTTTTTAATAAACTGTGGTATAACTACTTGTTCATGTCTTCTTCTTCTTCTTTTCTTTTTATCAAATGTTACCTTACTTTCCATATAAAATTAACTTGTAAACTATTATTAGCCTATATATAAAAGCTAAAACTATAAAAGAAGTAGAAAAAAGTCTTAGGATAACATCTTTGTGATCTTAGATAGTCAATGACTTTGAAAACAGGAGAAAAAAATAAGATTCATAAAATTTGAAAGTAAAGATGAATTGGGCTTTAACTAAATTAAAGCTTTTCCTATAATTACTGCATTAAGAACACACAGAAAAGTAGGTACATATTAGTGGAAGATATTTGCAATAGAAATAATTTGAAAAAAAATTTGTATCCATAATATACAGTGAACCACACCAACTCCAGTAAGAAGAAAAAAAAAATAAAAATGTACAAAATATTTGAATAAAAACTGTATAAAAAAGGTACACAAGTAAACAATAAGAATTTGAAAATTTTTCTCATCATCTTTAGTTATTAGGGAAATGTAAACGAGAAAGCCAAACAAAATAGACAACACCAAGTATTTGCAAGATGATTAAGCAATTGAAGTGTCATATATTGCTGTGGAAATATAAATGGTATAATTACTTTGGAAAATAGAATGGTGATTTCTTGTAATATTAAACACATGACTACCATAAGACCCAGTAATTCCATTTCTTGGTATTTACCCAAAAGAAATGAAAATATTTGACTTCACCAAGACTGCAGCGTGAATGTTTCTGGCAGTTTTACTCATGGTAGCCAAAAGCCTGAACAAAATGTCCAATATATTTCCATGAGACACACTGATGTTTGTCCATATAATGAAACACTACTGGGAAATAAAGAAGGCTACATAATTAACATCAGTAACATGGATGAAAGTCAAAAACATGCTGAATGAAAACCTCCAGACCACAAAGAACACATTTTATAATACCACTGATATGAAATTCTAGGAAAAGTGAATCTCCCCAATAGTGACAAAGGAAAGCCTGTGGTTGTCTAGGGCCAGATTTGAAGGGGAAAGTGAGCATAAAGTGGCACATGTTGACTGTTTGAAGGACGGAAATAATCTATATCATTTGTGATCATGTTAATGTGATTGAATACATCTGCCAAAACTAACTGAACAGAGCAATTTAAATGGGAGTATTTTATTTTATGTAAATTTTATTTCAAGGAAAGTTATTTTTAAAAATAAAACATAATTATATAATATTCTGTGTCTGATGAGTGATTGTTGTTCGTGGTATCTTGTTTCCATCTGTGCATGTATGTGTGTGTGCACGTGCGCTTTTTGCTTTAAGTTGCTCATTTTCCCAGAAGCTTTTTCTATAATACTTTGGGTATAAAGATAACTATGAGCTATTTAGAAAAGATTATTCTTGCTCCTTCAGGCATCACTTATTAGAGATAACCTTAGACTAAATTTTCAGCTTGAGACTCAGACTGACTAGAAAGTGAGATTTCAGATTGTAAATCTATAAGAATATTTATTAGTCATTTCTGTAATGATGAATTTGAAATGTCTTATAAATTCAGTGTTTTATGAACAATAATAATTTATCTCTTTCTTATAATCTTAAAGTTCCGGAATGCTCAGCAACAGGTGATAGGTCAGTTCAGAGGCCTGAACATGTCTTCTTTATCTTGTGCCTAGCCTGAAGGAGTATTGACACTGGACCATGTAGTTCTGGTGGAGATAAGGAGCTTCACAGTTGCCACACCTCTTCTCATTTTCCACTGGTCAAATAGAGTCACATGACAATGTCAAAGTCAATGGTAATGCCAAAGTCCACTGTACATAGAATAATATAGGAGAATTAATGTTTAACGAATGGTAGTAAAATATATTAGAGAGGTAATGTGTACCATAAGCAGTTTTCAGGAATGGGATTTTCCATCTGTTCAGCATCAAGGTACAAGATAAGCAATTTTCCTAAGAGTACACTGAGTGTGGGGCGAGGGAACAAGGTTTATGTCTGCTACTCAACTTTTCAGTGAAGATCTAGCTTTTTGGGATGGTTATGATGAGTCTCTCATTAAAATCTTCACCTTGCCATAGATCAGTAAATAACCTTAAAATGAATGTAAGCTGCCTCTTATCTTCCTTCTCTAGATCATTGCCTTCACTTTCTTTGTTGCCCCATATACTATTACTTTGTTTGTTGTTCTACTCATCATTGCAGATAATAGAATTTTAAAACCCTCTGAGCATCATTTTAAGCATTCTTTAAAGTTTAGAATTGGTTAGGATACTAAGTCTGTCCATTGGCTTAAATGGACACATAAATTATTGACTGTCAAAAAGATTATTTGTTATAAACCAAATAAAATTTGAATATATACCTTATATTACTTTACCTATTTTCTCCTTGTTCTATCTCAATGTACCTTTTCTCTCATACCTTCATTTCTTCTTAAGTTATAACACACACTTCTTCTGGTGACTATATCAAATGAAAGAGTTCTTTGGATTTAGTTCCAAAGGTATCTACAGGTGATAGAAAAGCAAATTACACCACTTCGATATCCATGCCACAATGGTCTCACTCTAATAGTAAAGTTCTGAGTAAGCTTTTCTCTGTGACGAACGTTAGGAGAGCATTTCTTAAAGCTTTATAACAACTACAGTACAAAATCACTTACACTAGAAGTAGATGGGGGTAAACTTTAACTTTGAGTTTAACTAAAATGCACAAATCTGATTTTGACTCCCCTGGCCATATAAACATTTCCATGAAGTATTTATCTTTCTTTGGTTTGTTTCATTTATCATAATGCCCTGCCCTTCATGCTCTTAACTACAGGATATCCTTTTTTGTGGCTGTATAATATTCTTGATCCATTTATCCATTGATGGACACAAGTGATTTCCATACCTTGGCTATTATGCATAATGCTAAACTGAATACAGAAGTACAGGCATCTCCTTAAGACAATTATTTCTTTCCTTTGAACACATACCCAGAGGTAGAATTGCTAGATGGTATCCTAGTTCTATTTTTAATTTATGAGGGAACTCCATACCATTTTTCATAGTGTCTAAACCAGTTTACATCTCCAAAAACAGTGTATAGTACTCCCTTTTCTCCATATCCTCACCAGCATTTCTTATTTCTTATCTCTTTGTTAATAACCTTCCAAACAGGTGTGATGTGATATCTCCTCTTGGTTTTTACATTTTTCTGAAGATTAGTGATGTGGGAGAAATAGGGAATATTGGTAAAAGAGTATAAACATCCAGTTATATGTAAATAAGTTTTGAGTAATGTGTCAGATGGTGACTATAGTAGATAACACCATATTGTATAATACAAAATTGCTAAGAATAGAACTTAAATGTTCTTACCAACAAAGAAGGGGATAAATATATGATGTGATGGTGTGTTAATTAAATAAACGGGAAAATATCCTTTAAAAATTTATACATATATCAAATCACCATGTTGTACACTTTAAATATATTACAATTTTATATGTCAATTATACCTCAGTAAAGCTTAAAAAATATGGAAATCTGCTCTGTGTAAGTAATTGCTGCTACACTAAACCATTACTAATCCTTCTGCCCACTTTTAAGTTATATCACTAGATCAGATGCTCCAATAGGTCTTTTCTGTGATCAGTTAGTATATCAAAAGAGAATGATATTCAAAGGAGAAACATTTGAAGAACAAGAAGATAGTCAATTGTCTAAAGCTCTTCTGTGTGATAGATATATTCACAGATAAATTAGGAACTTTCTCAGAACCAATCATTTCTCAAATTTAACCCAATGAAATAAATGGAAAATTTCCCACATTCTGAGGTAATCTATTACTATAAAGAAATGGACTTTGAACTCCAATAATTTCTTTGTTATAGTCCCTTCTCCCAAAGATTTCTCACAGTTTCTTAAATAGAATTATACTTCTTGGTTCAATTAAAGAATAGTCCAACATATTCTTTTGGATCAGCTCCTGTTCCTCTTTTTTATTAAGCCACTTTCCTAAAATATTATTGGCATAAAAAAAGATGTATATATTTATGGCATACAATCTGATGATTTTGGAAATAAGTATACCGCTGATACTTGAACATGGGTTTGGACTATGCAGGCACACTTATAAGTGGATTTTTAAAATGTAATATTGTAATGTAAGTATACTTTTTCTTCCTAATAATTTTCTTAATTTTTTATCCTCTAGGTTGCTTTATTATGAGAATACAGGTAGCATATAAAATATGTGTTAATCAACTATTTATGTTATCAGTAAGGCTTCCTTCCTATCAACAGTCGGCTATTAGTACTAAGGTTATGGGGAGTCAAAAGTTACGCGTAGATTTTTGACTATGGGAGTGGTTGGCACCTGAACCCTAGCATTGATCAATGGTCAACTGCACATCCATGAGACCATCCACACAATCTATGCCATAACATATCCATCACCTACAAAAGTTTCCTCCTGTCCTCTTTAATTATTACTATTGTTATTATTCTAAGATCTACCCTCAGAGCAAATTTTTAAAAATAATAATAAGGTTTATTAATTATAGTCATTATGTTTAATATTAGGTCTCTAGGACTCATTCATCTTGCATAACAGAAACTTTTTACTCTTTGACTGATACCTCCGCATTTCCATCTCCCCATAGCCTTATAGCTCCTGGCAACATCTCTCTAATTTCTGGTCCTATGAGTTCAACTAGTTTAAGTTCCATATATAGTGGATTCATGTAATATTTGTCCTTCTGTATCTGGCTTATTTTATAAGCCCAGTGGTCTCCAGGTTCACCCATGTTGTCACAAATGGTAGGATTTCTTTTTTTTTTTTTTTTGACTGAATAATATATTTTATTTGGCATATATATATATATATATATGTGTGTGTGTGTGTGTGTGTGTGTGTATATAATCACATTTTCCTTATCCATTCATTCATTGATGCACAATTATTATTATTATTATTGCTTCCATGTCTTGACTATTGTGAATAGTGTTACTATTATAGAATTATATATTATATGTGTGTGTGTGTGTGTGTGTGTAATATATAGAAAGAACAAGGGAATGTGGCTAGCTCTTCAAGATCCTGATTTCAGTTATTTTGCATATATAACAAGAAATGGGTTTCCTGGATGATATGGCAGTCATTAAAAAAAAAAATGGGGAAGACTTTATACTGTTTTCCATAGTGAATGTATCAGCTTATATTCCCAACAAGAGTACCCAGGATTCCCTTTTCTCTACACTTCAACAGTACTTGTTATCTTTTAAAATTGTTTTATCACTGATGTTTAGTTGGCATACAATGTTATATTAGCTTCAGGTGCACAACATAGTGATTTGACATTATGCAATGCTCATCATGATAGTGTAGTTACCATCTGTCACTGTACCAGGTTATTATGATATTATTGACTATATTCCCTATGCTGTACTTTTCATCTTCTTGACTTATTTATTAATTTTTTTAAAAAGGATTTTATTTATTTATTTGACAGAGAGCTCACAAGTAGGCAGAGAGGCAGGCAGAGAGAGAAAGAGAAGGGGTGGAAGCAGGCTCCCTGCTGAGCAGAAAGCCTGATGTGGGGCTTGATCCACATCAAGGTCCTGAGATCATGACCTAGACTGACGGCAGAGGCTTAACCCACTGAGCCACCCAGGAATCCCATGACTTATTTATTTTATAAGTGGAAGTTTGTACCTCTTCATCACCTTAATCTATTTTGCCCATCCTCTCCCTTTTGGCAACTACTACCAGTTTTCTCTCTGTTTATTTGAGTCTGTCTCTGTTTGTTCACTTGTTTTGTCTTTAGATTTCACATGTAAGTGAAATCATGTAGTAACTGTCTTGCTCTGCCTGACTTCTTTCACTTAACATGCTATCCTCTAGGTCCATCCATGTTGCTGCAAGTGGCAAGATCTCATTTTTTCTTTTTTTTTTTTTTAAAGATTTTATTTATTTATCAGAGAGAGAGAGGGGGAGAGAGCGAGCACAGGCAGACAGACGGAATGGCAGGCAGAAGCAGAGGGAGAAGCAGGCTCTCTGCTGAGCAAGGAGCCCGATGTGGGACTCGATGCCAGGACGCTGGGATCATGACCTGAGCCAAAGGCAGCTGCCCAACCAACTGAGCCACCCAGGCGTCCCAAGATCTCATTCTTTTTTATGCTGACTAATATTACACACACACACACACACACACACACACACACACACACACACAGAGTCTTCTTTTACCCATTCTTCTTTATCCAATCATTTATCAGACACATAGCTTGCTTCCATATCTTGGATATTGTAAATGATGCTGCAGTGAACATAGGAGTTCATATATTTTTTTAAATTAGAGTTTTCTTTCTTTTAAGGTAAATATCCAGTAGTGGGACTACTGGATCGAAAATATGTAAAGAACTTTATATGACTCAAGAACAACAAAAATAATCTTATTAAAAATGGATAGAGGACCTAAATAGACAATTTTCCAAAGAAATACAAATGGCCAGTAGACCCATGATACATGAGAAGATACTTAACATCACTAATCATCAAGGAAATGCAAATCAAAACCAAAATGATATATGACCTCACACCAATCAGAAAGACTAGTGTCAAAAAGACAAGAAATAAAGTGTTGGAATGAATGTGGAGAAAAGGGAACACTGTACTCTTGGTAGGATTGTAAATTGGTGCAATTACTGTGAAAAACAGTTTGAAGATCTTCTCTTTTCTAAATTATTGATTGATTAATTATCATCTTAAATTATTCATTCACTCATTCATTTACTTATTAAAAGCTATCCTAGGGGCTCCTAAGCGACTCAGTGGGTTGAGCCTCTGCCTTCCATTCAGGTCATGATCTCAGGATCCTGGGATCGAGTCCTGCATCAGGCTCTCTGCTCAGCAGGGGGCCTGCTTCCCCCTCTCTGTCTACTTGTGATCCCTCTCTCTGTGTCTAATAAATAAATAAAACCTTTAAAAGAAAAAAAAGCTATCCTAATGGGCTTAAGGGATTTCTTTCTATTTATTTGTGTTTGCCAATTACTTTTAACTGTGTTTTATAGTTTTTAGTGCACAAATTTTTACCTCCCTGGCTAAGTTTATTCCTAAATAGTTTATTTGTTTGGATGTTATGGTGAATGTGATTATTTTCTTAATTTAATAGTTCTTTGCACGTAGAAACTCAACTGATTTTTGTATATTGATTTGTATCCTTCAACTTTAACTGAATATATTAATCATAACAGTTTTTTTGGGAAGTCTTTATGGTTTTCTACATATATTCTCACATCATCCACCAAGATAGTTCTACTTCCTTTCCAATATGGATCTCTTTTATTTCTTTTTCTTGCCTAGTTGCTTTGGATAAGATACCCAGCATTATTTAATAAAAAGGCGGAATGTTGGTATCTTTGCCTTATTCCAGATATTAAAGGAAAAGCTTTCAATTTTTCATTATTGAGTGTGATCTTAACTGTGGGCTTGTCATATACAGCCTTTATTATGTTGAGATAAGTTCCTTTACACCTAATTTGTTGACAATTTTCATGGTGAATGAGTGCTAAATTTTGTGATTTTGGCGGGTTATCTATTAAGATAATCATATGATTTTACCCTTTATTTTGCTAATGTGATGTATCACCTTAATCGCTTTACAGATATTGAATTATCCCAGTTTATTATGGTGTATGATCTTTTTAATATGCTGTGCAATTTGGTTTGTTAATATTTTTTTGAAGATTACTACACCCATGTTCATGTGGATATTGACCTATAGTTTTCTTTTATTATGACATTATTGTATGTTGTTGGTATCAGGGTGATACTGGCTTCATGAATGTGGAAATGTTCCCTCCTCATCTGTCTTTAGGAATAGTTTAATGAGGATTTATATTAATTCTTCTTTCAATGTTTGATAAAATTCATCAATGAAATCATCATGGTCCTGAACTTTGTTAGGTGGTTTTAGATTATATATTTAATCACACTATCCGTTATTTTTCTGTCAGGTTTTCTATTTCTTCTTAGTCTTGGTAATTTGTATGTTCTTAGTAATTTATTCATTTCTTTTAGGTTGTCCAACTTGTTGGCATATAATTTTTCATATTAGTCTCTTATGTGCTTTTTATTTCTCTTCCATCAGTTGTAATGTCCCCTCTTTCATTTCATTTTTTTTAAAAGATTTTACTTATTCATTTGACAGAGAGAGATCACAAGTAGGCAGAGAGGCAGGCAGAGAGAGAGAAAGGGAAGCAGGCTCCTTGCTGAGCAGAGAGCCAATGCGGGACTCAATCCCATGACCCTGAGATCATGACCTGAGCAGAAGGCAGCGGCTTAACCCACTGAGCCACCCAGGGCCTCATTTCATTTTTTTAAAAAGATTTTATTTATTTGGCAGAGAGATAGAGAGTACAAGTGGGTGGAGTGGCAGGCAGAGGGAGAGGAAGAAGCAGGCTCTCTGCTGAGCAGGGAGCTGGATGTGAGGCTTAATCCCAGGACTCTAGGATCATGACCTGAGCTGAAGGCAGGTGCTTAACTGACTGAGCAAGCCAGGTGCCCTCCTCTTTCATTTCTGATTTCACTTAACTGATTTTTTGCTCTGGTTTTTTGGGTAGTCTAGTTAAAATTTTTGAATTTTGTTTATCTTTTCAGGAAACCAATTCTTAGTGCGTTGATTTTTTTTAAAGTTGTCTTATGACTCTTTAATCTTTTTTTTTTTTCATTTTATTTTATTTCTTTTCAGTGTTCCAGAATTCATTGTTTATGCACCACACCCAGTGCTCCATGCAATACATTCCCTCCGTAATAACCACCACCAGGCTCACCCAACCCCCATCCACTCCCCTCCAAAACCCTCAGTTTGTTTCTCACCATCCACAGTCTCTCATGGTTTGTCTCCTCCTCCAATTTCCCTCAGCTCACTTCTCCTCTTCACCCCCCAATGTCTTCTGTGTTATTCCTCATGCTCCACAACTAAGTGAAACCATATGATAATTGACTCTCTCTGCTTGATTTATTTCACTCAGCATAATCTCTTCCAGTCCCGTCCATGTTGATATAAAAGTTGGGTATTCATCTCTTCTGATGGAGGCATAATACTCCATTGATTTTTTTTTCTGTTTTTCTATTCCCTATTTCATTTGTTTCTGCTCTGATCTTTAGTAGTTTCTTCCTTCTGTTAACTTTGGGTTAAGCTTTTTCTAAAATAATTCTTTGAGTTATAAAGTGAGGTTATTTGAGATCTTTTTTCCTTTTTTTTTTTTAACATAGGTGTTTATTGCTATAAACCTTAGTCATGATTTTGCTGTATACTACTAGTTTTGGTATATGTTGTATATTGTTTTTGTTTGTCTTATAATATTTTCTAATTTCTCCTTTGATTTCTTCTTTGGCCCAATGTTGTTCATGAGTGTGTTATTTGAGTTCCATATATTTGTGAGGTCTCCTGTTTTACTTTTGTTATTGATTTTTAGTTTTATTCCATTTTGTTTGAAAAAGATACTTGGGATGATTTTAGTCTTCCTAAACTTATTATGTATTATTTTGTGACCTAGAATGTGTAGACTGTTCTGTGTGTACTTGAGAATGTGTATTCTGCTGCTATTAGGTAGAATGTTTTGTATGTCTGTTAGGTCCTTTTGGTCCATCACATCACTCAAGTTTGCTTTTTCTTTATTGATTTTCTATCTGGATTATCCATATATTTTTGAAATTTTGGTATTGAAATCTATTATTGTATTGTTTTTCTCTTTTCAGATTTGTCAATGTTTGCTTTATATATTTAGATTCTTTGGTGTTGAGAACATATACATTCATAATTGTTATATTTTTCTGCTGATTCAACTATTTTATTATTTGTAAAGATTTTATTTGTCTGTTGTGACTGTTTTTGACTTAACATGTATTTTGTCAGATATAAATATAAATACTCTGTTCTCTCTTGGTTACCATTTGCATGGAAACTTTTTACTTTAGGCTGGGTGCCACAGATGAATCTGATGCAGTGGTTCCCAGGATAGCAAGCCTGGTGACTTGATCAATAGGTGGGCCTTGTCTTTCCTTTCTTCAGAGGAAAATTCATGGTACATGGGAATCTCTTTCAGCCTTGCTGTGGCTGGTTGGAAGATGAATGATGCAGGTAAAGTGGACTTATATTTCCACTTTTTGTAATGCATTTTTTTCTTGTTTCTGTATTCACTAGGTTATTGCAATCTCTCTCCTGAATTTAGAATGGACATAAAGGCATTCTTTATTAAAATGAAGTCAGTGTTTCTCTTGGGGGAAGAATATAGGGACATATTATTCTGTCATATTCTGATGTAACTGTCTCCTCTTGACTTCTTTTTTTATTTTATTTTTTTTGAAGATTTTATTATTTATTTATCAGAGAGAGAGAGAGAGAGAGCACACAAGCAGGGGGAGTGGCAGGCAGAGGGATAAACAGGTTCCCTGCTGAGCAAGAAGTCAAATGTGGGACTTGATTCCAGGACCCGGGATCATGACCTGAGCCAAAGGCAGAAGCTTAATAGACTGAGCCACAGAAGTATCCTTCCTCTTGATATTTTTATGAGACTGAAGCGCTACCTACTGTGATAATGAGGCACCTCTTCTTGATATTTTTAAATGCATGTTTGGTTCTTTTTCTTTTCCAACTTGTTGAATTGGATTTTTATCAATATTTATAAGTTACTGAAGTACAGGTCATAATCTGCTACACCCTGATCCTCAGACCCAAATTTATAATTATGTGTTAATCATCTTCACAACCTTCCCTCTACACATCCTCAGCTGTGCCCAGCTGTTTTCCTACAAAACTTGTTGTTGTTGTTTAATACAATTCATTCTGTTGGCTAATATCTCTGTCATTTTTTTAGTCATCTGGTCTTAAAATCTTAGAGAAATTGTGAACCCTTTTCTGATACAACTCAGAAATCTAACGCCAAACTCTTTTTATTTTATGTTGAAAGAGACTTTCATAACTGACCACTTATTTTCACTTCCTTCCACTACCTTTGTTTATGTTACATTTTTGTCAAGTAACATATTATTATTTTATTTCCATTCAATTTTTAACAAACTTAAGAATCCCAAATGCAACCAGTTTCTATTATTACCACCTTAAACTAAATACTTTTTATCTTTCTTGATTTACTTTAATATATCACCAGTTATTTCTATTTCCAGTCTACTGCCCCCTCTTGTCCCTCTAGAGTAAATTAGCCACATAAAAAATAAAGCAATATTTTGAAAATAAATAAAATCATGCTAGTTCCTTGCTTACAACTCTCAAAGTCTTCCTATCCCAGACAGAATGAACCCAATTGTTCTTTCATAGCTACAAGGTCCTATGTGACCTCTGGCTCCCTCACCAACCTCATTGCCTTCTGCACATCTCTGAAGGTAGATTTCTGTGCCCACTCTGAGCTCATTGGTCTTCTTGACACTCACAATCCCACTCTGTTCTCAGAGTAATGGTTCTGCTGTGCCAGTGCCAAAAAGAATCTCATTCCAGAGTCATGACCAGTCCCATATTTCATTTATGCATCTGCTCAAATGTCTTTTCTTCAGAGAACACTTCTCTATTGAATGTAACTATCACGAATCCCCATGCAAGACTCCCTGCTCTTTCAACCTACTTTCACTTGTTTTTCTTCATAGAACTTATATACCTGTTACTCTATTTTCTAATATCAAATACTATGTTATCTTTCAAAATTATAATGTATTATATTATGCAATTTATATAATTTGTTTTATACTTTCCACTGAAATATAATTTCCAAGTTGTCAGGAATTTGCACTATTGTTTGGATTTTATATGAAAAATGTTGAATAAATAATTGAAAAAATACATATACTTCCCTAAACTCTTCTGAACCCTCTTAAAACAATCTCAAGACAGTGAGGACAGATAACTTTGCTGCTTAAGAACATTTGACCATTATTTATTTCCAAAAGTTGACAGTCAGAATGGTATTTTTTTAATCACCTGTTACCAGCCAATCCTTTCAAGTGCATCTTACAATATGACACCAAAATAGAAATTTTAGCAACTCAATACCTAGCATTCTTCACATTTTTGCTTATTATTTCTCCTGTTTACAACAATTGTCTCTTAAAGTATGGTCGTTGAATTCTTACACATTACTAAGTGCTATTCAAGTGTTATTTCTTACATGAGATTTCTTTGTTCCCTAATCATAATTGAGTTATATTCTCTAGCATTGCTACTACACTTTGCTTCTATGTTTACTATGTTGTGTATATAGTATCTTCCTTATATTCCAGTTAAAAATGGAAACCTAGCTAGATTCATGAGGAAATGATTTACATTTTATTCATTTGATATTTCTCATGATTTCCCCTACATGGCATAAAAAGCAGAGGATAACATTGAATAAATGATTGTAAACTAAAATAAATTGAACAGAAAGAGATGGAAAATGATAAAATAGAACAGAACTCTTTGACAAACCAAGCCTTCAAAGACATTCTCTTTCCCTGAATTGCTATCATGCTTCTTATCTGATTTTGATGAGCTGACACAACCATCTTTTTCTCTAGCCAAATTATGACTCCAAATAAATGGCTTTACTTTTTCATCTGTATGTTTAACATAGTATGTAGCACTAAATAGATGCTAATAGTTTGTAATTTTATTTTTTAAAGATTTATTTATTTGTTTGAGAGAGAGAGATAGAAGAGGGGATGGGAGGGGCAGAAAGAGAGACTCTTCAAGCAGACTCTGCACTGAGCACATAGTCCAATGAGCTCAATCCCAGGTTCCATCCCATGACCCATGAGATCATGACCTAAGCTGAAACCAAGAGTCTGATGCTTAATTTACTGAGCCACACAGGCACCCTAAGGGTTAATAATTTTAAAAGGAACAGAATCTTATATTGCAGAATCTTAGATATGAAAATTAAAAAAAAATGTTTCTTTAAGCTTTGAATTTGACAGAGAAGTGGCTGAGTACAAACAAAAAAATGTTTCTTCTCCATATCAGGTGGTATTTAGTGACAATAATAATGACAATTAGACTTAATTTGAAGGTGGTGATTTAAAAAGAATAATGATATAATTCATTATAAATTAAACATTTCTATTTTATTTAGATTTCATTATATGCTAATAAATATTACTTATTAGGTAATATTTTTATAATCTTTATTACACACTAAATTTCCAAATTACAAAAAAAAGTAAAATGAAAATCATAGACAAGTTAAAAAATTTTAAATGTCAAGAATAGTAGATACACTCAATTTATCTTAATTATTTGGGTCCCCCAAAATGCAATGTTTCAGGGTTTGAGAGAAAATTTGAGGTTCAATTTTTCTAGTGTCCAGATTGTTTAATATGCAATGTAAAAACCACAAGGGCATGAGCAAGTACATGCAAGAAGTCATTTTGAAAAATGAACTTATAAGAAGCAATGGAAAAATAAAACAGGAAAACCAGTTATAGACTTGATATCAGTAAAGTTGCCCCTCAGAATAAAGTGTTTGAACAGAAAACTAAATGATGTGTGCATGGACAGGAAATAGAATAAGTGATAGGCACAGAAAACTGAAGTCAAGTGAAATTGGTTTGAAGTGCAATTGAAATGAAATCTACAGAAGAGAATAAAAGGTAGTGGAAGCCAGATCACAAGAGGATTTATGTATTGCCAAATAAAATGAAAATGTTGAAATTGTATATATATATTTTTTCTTTTGTATTTTTTTTTTTAAATTTTTAACAGCATGTTCTGTGATGAGACCTTAAAATTTGTGATCCTTTATTTGGTGATAATAGATTACTAGACAAATTGGTCTCATTCTGTGGTTGATTTGATGGGAGCAATATTTTTGGTGAGGCCCCTTGGGCAGCTAAAAAGAAATACCTGCTCTGTAGGTATGACTTGTAATAGATAAATATATAATCTAAAAACAGATGTGTTAGATAGTTAAGCATAATTTTCAGTGATGTAGCTGGTGGTATAAACAGGATAAATGAATAGGAGATATAATATTATAGGACCAAGATATAACATTTTAGGGCCATGAAGGAGGAAGCACTTTTCTAGAATGACAGGGTCAGGAATAAATTTTGAGATTATATGACTGTCATTGAAGAATTTAAGAAGCATCTAGGGAGAATCCTAAAAGTTAGCTTTGCAGGAAAGACATAATATAAGCATTTAAAAATCAGATAAATAGGTAAAACAGACCAAATGTCCTCTTAAATCCTCCAAACTCAATCATCCTGTTTTACTTGTCAATACATCAAGAGTTTTAACTTTGAAACTACATATTAGACCTATTTCAATGTCTCTATGGTCACAGCACAACTTGGGTAAGTTTATTTTATCCAATTTCAAGTGCTTAATATTAAATATATAAGCAACTGAGCAAAGAAAAAATAGAACAAATTTAATAATGATAGTTGAGCATTTTTGATATAGGGTATTAGGTGGTATCTGGAAGAGAAAATAAATTGTTAAAGTTTATAACATGTGTTTTATGGCTTGTAGGAATATAATATATATTAATATTTAGTTTACCCCTGTTTCTACAATACATTTTTTGTGTCAAATGTTGCTTTTTTAAATTACAACAATTATTTTACTAAAGTGCAAAATTGCCTACCACGTAAGATACATTCATTTACAAAGCCAACTTCTAATGGGAAATTCGTAAATAAAGTTTTCTTTGAGCAACCTAGCGTATTAAGCAGAAATAATATGTTTGTAGTTAGAGGCTCTCATGTGCTCTTTAATGGAACAAATGCAGACAAATTATCATAATAGTGTTTCACTTCCTTCTGGGCTCAGTAATTTGAGTAAAGATAAATGGTCTTAGTGGTTGTGAAGGGGCTGAGAGAAAAATGGGGAAAAAGAAGATTAAAAGGTCAAAAAGCAACTATCTAAAATGGAAGCATTGTTGCAATTAAATACAGAAGAGAGTAAGTAGACACATTATATCTTCAACAAAAACCAAACATAGTTGAATGTCAAATAAATAAACATTTAGGTTTTCAAGGCATGCATGTATTTGAGTGATGCCCATTAGCAGAAAAAGCAAAATGCCTGTATCAATTGAAATCATATGCTTTGGGAAAAAAAGAGAGTATAGGGAAGAGCAGAATCACAATGTAGAGAAAAAGAGGTATGTCATGACCCAGTGAAGACTAAACTTAGCATAGTCATGGCAAAACTGTTTACAGATTGCATTGGAATTTCTGACCTGATGTAGAAATCCTTCAAGAAATGAATTTCTTGGCTTCCTATTCTATTTTATGTGCTGTCAGCTTAATGTATGTTCAAAGAAATAACTGACAAGCAAGAATTTGAGGAAAAAAATAGCTACTTTTAATGAAGCTGGTAATAATTATGATCTTGAATACCAATAAATTAAGACAGATTGCTAATTGACATTGCAGATAGAGAAAAACTAAACCTTTATATACTTGCAAAGGGGCTACCCACAAATGCCAGTTGGGTTGCCCCCACAAAATTTCAGCCATATCATCATGAACTTCCATAATACTTAGAATAAAGAGAAGATACAGAGTCTCAAGGAGAGGAAATCATGGGTTATATGCAAATTTTGAAATAAGATGGGCATGCATCACACTCAATAGCCACTGACTGGTAAATGATATATTGTCCTCCCACATTCTGAGGGAACATAATTTTCAATCTGGATTCATACACAGCCAAAATATAGCACAACTGAGGAAGGGAGAATAAAGACATTTTCAAACATTATATGTCAGATAATTTATCTGTAATGAAGCCAAACTGAAGAGAGACATTGGAAAGTGTGTTTTATCAATAGAGAAACTAAATATAAAAAGAGGAGATCATATGATATAGGGCATTCCATCCAGGTGAAGAGCAGCAGGAGTGCAGAGAATGTCAGGATGGCCCCTATCAAGGAAGAAATGACTCCTGGAGCTTGGGAGTTGAGGGTTCAGGACAGTGTGTTAGAGACAACTGATCTCTGGAAAATTTTATGGAGTAACTCTTGAAGTGTGAAGACTTGTTCAAGAGAACAAAGAAATCAAGAACAAGTTGATGGAAAAATGACTCTACTATTGGGGCTCCTGGTGGTGTAGTAGGTTAAGTGTCTGCCTTCCGCTCAAGTCATAATCACGAGGTCTTGGGATTGAGCCCCCACATCAGGTTCCCTATTCAGTAGTAGGTAGCTTCTGCTTCTCCCTCTCCCTCTGTATCTTCCGCCTGCTTTTGCTCTCTGTCTTTCTCAAACAGATGAATAAATAATCGTTAAAAAAAAAAAAAGTGGGCTATTATTAACACCAGGAACAAAACTTGTATAAAGAAATAAAACAATGACTCCACCAAAGCAGTGACCAATTTATCATAGTTATACAAATGGTTTCTTGTATTGAAGAAGCAAATCTCATGATATATATAACCATTTCATTTCATTTTATTTGTTTATTCTATTTTTATTTATCTATACTAATTTCTATAATCATGCATGTTGGAAGATGTACTTTCCTTGCCTTCAGAGCTAAAAGTTGGGCAATCCCATGATGGTGCTTCTGGTAATGGTGAAATAAATTAAAAAAAAAAAAAAGAATTCCTATACTTATAAAATTTTCTTTTCATCTAAATTCACTTGATTTCTTAACTCTCACTTGTAGATTTTAGACTAACAAGTTCTGGCACAACAACAAATTTGTATTTCTGGATTATTTTCTATCAGCTTAATGCAGAATTTTGGTTAATATATGCATTTCTCAATAAATATTTTCAATTTCCTACTATTTATAACCTGCTAAAATATAAACACTAATTATTAATTAAGTAAGAATTATCACTGGGCTATTACTATTATAAAAAGAAGCTCTCCTCTACACTTGTCTTTCTTTTTCATACAAAATATTTGACAACCATGATGTGTCTACATCAAATTTACTCTTGCCACCCTCTATGGATATCATATTTTAACTCCAAATTATCTCATTTTTCTACCCTGCAGAATTGTTTCTCTTCCTTTTACTACCTCATTTCTTTTTGGATATATACACATGCTAATACCCTCCAAATTAAAATAAAACAAAAGATAATTATTCCTCAAGCTCATATACTCTTCCAGATGCTTCATTTCTCAACTTCTCTTCAGTGCAAAACTTTGTAAGGATCTGAGGTCTCAACCTTCCCTCTTCTTATTTTCTCACTCTAAACCTACCAGAATGAGGCCTTTGTCCTTATCACTCACCAAAGTGCTATCTTTCATAGTGTCTGGCTAATTCTTTTCATCTCACTTGATCAGTAGGATTTGATACAGTTGATGCCTCTCTTTACCTTCTCTTGGTTCTGTAATATTACTACTACTTGGTTCTTCTAATACACTGGTCATCCTTTTCATTTTCTTCATTGGATTATCATCATTTAACATAACTAATTTTTTTTTTAATTTTTTATTTTTTATAAACATATATTTTTATCCCCAGGGGTACAGGTCTGTGAATCACCAGGTTTACACACTTCACAGCACTCACCAAAGCACATACCCTCCCCAATGACCATAATCTCACCCCCTTCTCCCAAACCCCCTCCCCCCAGCAACCCTCAGTTTGTTTTGTGAGATTAAGAGTCACTTATGGTTTGTCTCCCTCCCAATCCCATCTTGTTTCATTGATTCTTCTCCTACCCACTTAAGCCCCCATGTTGCTTCACCACTTCCACATATGGGAGATCATATGATAGTTGTCTTTCTCTGCTTGACTTATTTCGCTAAGCATGATACGCTCTAGTTCCATCCATGTTGTCGCAAATGGCAAGATTTCATTTCTTTTGATGGCTGCATAGTATTCCATTGTGTATATATACCACCTCTTCTTGATCCATTCATCTGTTGATGGACATCTAGGTTCTTTCCATAGTTTGGCTATTGTGGACATTGCTGCTATAAACATTCAGGTGCACGTGCCCCTTTGGATCACTACGTTTGTATCTTTAGGGTAAATACCCAATAGCGCAATTGCTGGGTCATAGGGCAGTTCTATTTTCAACATTTTGAGGAACCTCCATGCTGTTTTCCAGAGTGGCTGCACCAGCTTGCACTCCGACCAACAGTGTAGGAGGGTTCCCCTTTCTCCGCATCCTCGCCAGCATCTGTCATTTCCTGACTTGTTGATTTTAGCCATTCTGACTGGTGTGAGGTGATATCTCATTGTGTTTTGATTTTTATTTCCCTGATGCTGAGTGATATGGAGCACTTTTTCATGTGTCTGTTGGCCATCTGGATGTCTTCTTTGCAGAAATGTCTATTCATGTCCTCTGCCCATTTCTTGATTGGATTATTTGTTCTTTGGGTGTTGAGTTTGCTAAGCTCTTTATAGATTCTGGACACTAGTCGTTTATCTGATATGTCGTTTGCAAATATCTTCTCCCATTCTGTCAGTTGTCTTTTGATTTTGTTAACTGTTTCTTTTGCTGTGCAAAAGCTTTTGATCTTGATGAAGTCCCAATAGTTCATCTTTGCCCTTGCTTCCCTTGCCTTTTGCGTTGTTCCTAGGAAGATGTTGCTGCGGCTGAAGTCGAAGAGGTTGCTGCCTGTGTTCTCCTCAAGGATTTTGATGGATTCCTTTCGCACATTGAGGTCCTTCATCCATTTTGAGTCTATTTTCGTGTGTGGTGTAAGGAAATGGTCCAATTTCATTTTTCTGCATGTGGCTGTCCAATTTTCCCAGCTGACTTTTTTCCATTGGACATTCTTTCCTGCTTTGTCGAAGATTAGTTGACCATAGAGTTGAGGGTCTATTTCTGGGCTCTCTATTCTGTTCCATTGATCTATGTGTCTGTTTTTGTGCCAATACCATGCTGTCTTGATGATGACAGCTTTGTAATAGAGCTTGAAGTCCGGAATTGTGATGCCACCAACGTTGGCTATCTTTTTCAATATCCCTTTGGCTATTCGAGGTCTTTTCTGGTTCCATATAAATTTTAGCATTATTTGTTCCATTTCTTTGAAAAAGATGGATGGTACTTTGATAGGAATTGCATTAAATGTGTAGATTGCTTTAGGTAGCATAGACATTTTCACAATATTTATTCTTCCAATCCAGGAGCATGGAACATTTTTCCATTTCTTTGTTTCTTCCTCAATTTCTTTCATGAGTACTTTATAGTTTTCTGAGTATAGATTCTGTGTCTCTTTGGTTAGGTTTATTCCTAGGTATCTTATGGTTTTGGATGCAATTGTAAATGGGATTGACTCCTTAATTTCTCTTTCTTCTGTCTTGCTGTTGGTGTAGAGAAATGCAACTGATTTCTGTGCATTGATTTTATATCCTGACACTTTACTGAATTCCTTTATAAATTCTTGCAGTTTTAGAGTGGAGTCTTTTGGGTTTTCCACATATAGTATCATATCATCTGCGAAGAGTGATAATTTGACTTCTTCTTTGCCGATTTGGATGCCTTTAATTTCCTTTTGTTGTCTGGTTGCTGAGGCTAGGACCTCTAGTACTATGTTGAATAGCAGTGGTGATAATGGACATCCCTGCCATGTTCCTGACCTTAGCAGAAAAGCTTTCAGTTTTTCTCCATTGAGAATGATATTTGCGGTGGGTTTTTCATAGATGGCTTTGATGATATTGAGGTATGTGCCCTCTATCCCTACACTTTGAAGAGTTTTGATCAGGAAGGGATGTTGTACTTTGTCAAATGCTTTTTCAGCATCTATTGCGAGTATCATATGGTTCTTGTTCTTTCTTTTATTGATGTGTTGTATCACATTGACTGATTTGTGGATGTTGAACCAAACTTGTAGCCCTGGAATAAATCCCACTTGGTCGTGGTGAATAATCTTTTTAATGTACTGCTGAATCCTATTGTCTAGTATTTTGTTGAGTATTTTCGCATCTGTGTTCATCAAGGATATTGGTCTATAGCTCTCTTTTTTGATGGGATCTTTGTCTGGTTTTGGGATCAAGGTGATGCTGGCCTCATAAAATGAGTTTGGAAGTTTTCCTTCCATTGCTATTTTTTGGAACAGTTTCAGGAGAATAGGAATTAGTTCTTCTTTAAATGTTTGGTAGAATTCCCCCAGGAAGCCGTCTGGCCCTGGGCTTTTGTTTGTTTGGAGATTTTTAATGACTGTTTCAATCTCCTTACTGGTTATGGGTCTTTTCAGGCTTTCTATTTCTTCCTGGTTCAGTTGTGGTAGTTTATATGTTTCTAGGAATGCATCCATTTCTTCCAGATTTGTCAAATTTATTGGCGTAGAGTTGCTCATAGTATGTTCTTATAATAGTTTGTATTTCTTTGGTGTTAGTTGTGATCTCTCCTCTTTTATTCATGATTTTATTTATTTGGGTCTTTTCTCTTTTCTTTTTGATAAGTCGGGACAGGGGTTTATCAATTCTATTAATTCTTTCAAAGAACCAGCTCCTAGTTTCATTGATTTGTTCTATTGTTTTTTTGGTTTCCATTTCATTGATTTCTGCTCTGATCTTTATGATTTCTCTTCTCCTGCTAGGCTTAGGGTTTCTTTCTTGTTCTTTCTCCAGCTCCTTTAGGTGTAGGGTTAGGTTGTGTACCTGAGACCTTTCTTGTTTCTTGAGAAAGGCTTGTACTGCGATATATTTTCCTCTCAGGACTGCCTTTGTTGTGTCCCACAGATTTTGAACCGTTGTATTTTCATTATCATTTGTTTCCATGATTTTTTTCAATTCTTCTTTAATTTCCCGGTTGACCCATTCATTCTTTAGAAGGATGCTGTTTAGTCTCCATGTATTTGGGTTCTTTCCAAACTTCCTTTTGTGGTTGAGTTCTAGCTTTAGAGCTTTGTGGTCTGAAAATATGCAGGGAATGATCCCAATCTTTTGATACCGGTTGAATCCTGATTTAGGACCGAGGATGTGATCTATTCTGGAGAATGTTCCATGTGCACTAGAGAAGAATGTGTATTCTGTTGCTTTGGGATGAAATATTCTGAATATATCTGTGATGTCCATCTGGTCCAGTGTGTCGTTTAAGGCCTTTATTTCCTTGCTGATCTTTTGCTTGGATGATCTGTCCATTTTGGTGAGGGGAGTGTTAAAGTCCCCTACTATTATTGTATTATTGTTGATGTGTTTCTTTGATTTTGTTATTAATTGGTTTATATCATTGGCTGCTCCCACGTTGGGGGCATAGATATTTAAAATTGTTAAATCTTCTTGTTGGACAGACCCTTTGAGTATGATATAGTGTCCTTCCTCATCTCTTATTATAGTCTTTGGCTTAAAATCTAATTGATCTGATATAAGGATTGCCACTCCTGCTTTCTTCTGATGTCCATTAGCATGGTAAATTCTTTTCCACCCCCTCACTTTAAATCTGGAGGTGTCTTCGGGCTTAAAATGAGTTTCTTGGAGGCAACATATAGATGGGTTTTGTTTTTTTATCCATTCTGATACCCTGTGTCTTTTGACAGGGGCATTTAGCCCATTCACATTCAGGGTAACTATTGAGAGATATGAATTTAGTGCCATTGTATTGCCTGTAAGGTGACTGTTACTGTATATGGTCTCTGTTCCTTTCTGATCTACCACTTGTAGGCTCTCTCTTTGCTTAGAGGACCCCTTTCAAGATTTCCTGTAGAGCTGGTTTGGTATTTGCAAATTCTTTCAGTTGTTGTTTGTCCTGGAAGCTTTTAATCTCTCCTTCTATTTTCAATGATAGCCTAGCTGGATATAGTATTCTTGGCTGCATGTTTTTCTCGTTTAGTGCTCTGAAAATATCATGCCAGCTCTTTCTGCCCTGCCAGGTCTCTGTGGATAAGTCAGCTGCCAATCTAATATTTTTACCATTGTATGTTACAGACTTCTTTTCCCAGGCTGCTTTCAGGATTTTCTCTTTGTCACTGAGACTTGTAAATTTTACTATTAGGTGACGGGGTGTGGGCCTATTCTTATTGATTTTGAGGGGCGTTCTCTGAACCTCCTGAATTTTGATGCTCGTTCCCTTTGCCATATTGGGGAAATTCTCCCCAATAATTCTCTCCAGTATACCTTCTGCTCCCCTCTCTCTTTCTTCTTCTTCTGGAATCCCAATTATTCTAATGTTGTTTCATCTTATGGTGTCACTTATCTCTCGAATTCTCCCCTCATGGTCCAGTAGCTGTTTGTCCCTCTTTTGCTCAGCTTCTTTATTCTCTGTCATTTGGTCTTCTATATCACTAATTCTTTCTTCTGCCTCATTTATCCTAGCAGTGAGAACCTCCATTTTTGATTGCACCTCATTAATAGCTTTTTTGATTTCAACTTGGTTAGATTTTAGTTCTTTTATTTCTCCAGAAAGGGCTTTTATATCTCTCGAGAGGGTTTCTCTAATATCTTCCATGCCTTTTTCGAGCCCGGCTAGAACCTTGAGAATTGTCATTCTGAATTCTAGATCTGACATATTACCAATGACTGTATTGATTAGGTCCCTAGCCTTCGGTACTGCCTCTTGTTCTTTTTTTGTGTTGAATTTTTCCGTTTTGTCATTTTGTCCAGATAAGAGTATATGAAGGGGCAAGTAAAATACTAAAAGGGTGGCAACAACCCCAGGAAAATATGCTTTAACCAAATTAGAAGAGATCCCAAATCGTGAGGGGGGAGAAAGGGGATAAAAAGAGGTTCAAAAAGGAAGAACGAAAAAAAAAGAAAAAAGAAAAAAAGAGAAAAAAAAAGAAAAGAATTAAAAAAAAAGAAAACACCTAAGAAAAATATAAAAAAGAAAAAATATATATATTAGATAAACTAGTAAAAAATAGTTAAAAAAGAAAAAGGTAACAGTGAAAAAAAATTTTTTTTTTCCCTGAAGGCGAGAAAAAAAAACAAAAAATAAAAAAGAAAAAAATTAAATTAACTGCAAGACTGAAAATAATCACAGGGAAAAAGCCATGAGTTCCGTGCTTGGCTTTCTCCTCCTCTGGAATTCTGCTGCTCTCTTTGGTATTGAAACCTCACTCCTTGGTAGGTGAACTTGGTCTCAGCTGGATTTCTTGTTGATCTTCTGGGGGAGGGGCCTGTTGTAGTGATTCTCAACTGTCTTTGCCCCAGGCGGAATTGCACCACCCTTATCAGGGGCCAGGGTGAGTAATCCGCTCGGGTTTGCTTTCAGGAGCTTTTGTTCCCTGAGCACTTTCCATAGAGTTCTGGAGGACAGGAATACAAATGGCGGCCTCCTGGTCTCCAGCCCGGAGGAGCCGAGAGCCCGGGGCCCCACTCCTCAGTGCACCCTCAGAGAACAGCGCCCAGTTACTGCCGTCTGCCTGACCTCCGGCCGCGCTCTGAGCTCACCGAGCCACGACCGGTTCAAGGTAACACCGAGCTGTGAGCTTGCTGTCGGCTCTGTCTCTGTAGCCAGCTTTCCCGTTCCAATACCCGCAAGCTCTGCGACACTCAGACACCCCCGATCCTTCTGTGACCCTGCGGGACCTGAGGCCACGCTGACCCCGCGTGGCCTTCGCCCCGGTTTAGCCTCTGGAGCGATGTCCCTCAGCGGAACAGACTTTTAAAAGTCCTGATTTTGTGCGCCGTTGCTCCGCCGCTTGCCGTGAGCTGGCCCCTCCCCCCGGGGTCTATCTTCCCGTCGCCTTGGATTCACTTCTCCGCCGGTCCTACCTTTCAGAAAGTGGTTGTTTTTCTGTTTCCAGAAGTGCTGTTCTTCTTCTCTTCTATCTCTCAATGGATTTTCAGGTGTTTGCTATCTTTAGATAAGCTATCTAGCTGATCTCCGGCCAGCTGAAGTAGTCTCAGCCTGCTACTTCTCCGCCATCTTGACTCCTCCCAAATGCTATTATCATAACTAATTTTTTTAAACGTGTCCTACAGATTAGTTTTGAGTCCATGCTTTTGTTACCTTATGACCTAGGGGTTCACATGGGGACACTTTACTTTAGGAATTTATCCATTTCTTCCAGGTTGTCCAATTTGTTAAATATGGTTTTTTCATATTCTTTTAAAATTGTTTATATTTCCGTGGTGTTTGTAGTTCTCCTTTCTCATTTGTGATTTTATTTGGGTCCTTTCTCTTTTCTTTTTGTTAAGTCTGGCTAGGGGTTTATCAATGATAAATGATAAATACTTCTCCATCTTCTCACTTTCACTCTACTAGTGTCTTTAGGTCTAAAACGAGTCTCTTGTAGGCAACGTTTACATGTGTCTTGCTTTTTTGAAGACCCATGTCTTTTGATTGGAACACTTAGTCCATTTACATTCAAAGTAATTACTGATAAGTATGTATTTAGTGTCATTTTATTAATTATATTTTTGTTTTTCCCTTTTTTCTTTTCTGGAGATTTTCTTTCTTCCTTTATTGTCTTTTTCACTTTTGCTCTTTCCTTTCCACTCAGAGTCCCCTTTAAAATTTCTTACAGGGCTGGTTTAGTCGTCACAAACTCTTTCAGTTTTCGTCTGGGAAACTCTGTATCTCTCTTTCTATTCTGAATGCGCAGGCTTGCTGGACAGAATACTCTTGACTGCATATTTTTCTCACTCAGCACATTGAATATATATGTTACTCCATTTTGGCTTGACAAGTTTGTGTTAAGAGATTAGCAGCTAACGTAATAGGTCTTCCCTTATAAGATGGGAACTTTTGTATTGCTGCCTGTGGGGGTTTCTCTTTATCACTATATTTTGTAGTTTAATTACCGTATGTCTCAGGTCCTGTTTTTGTTGATTTTGATGGGAGTTCTTTGTGTCTCTGGATCTAGATGTCTGTTTCCTTCTCCAGATTAGGAAAGTTTTCAGCTATGAGTTCCTAAAATAAATTTTCTGCCCCATTTTCTCTCTCCTCCTCTTCCCCTCCTTCTCTCCCTCCTCTTCCTCTCCTCCTCCTCCCTCTTCTTCTTCTTCTTCTGACTCCTATAAAATGAATGCTAGGATGTTTGATGGAGTCACTGAGTTCCCTAAGTCTATTCTTGTATTACATAATTCCTCTTTCTCTCTTGTTCAGCTTCATTGTTTTCTGTTATTTTGTCTTCTATATCATTTATTTATTCCTCTGCTTCTTCCATCCAGTGTTCATTGCATCAAGCCTGTTTTGAATCTCAGTTATGACTTTTTTTTTTCATTTCTGACTGTTTTGTAACTCTTTATCTCTGTGATAAGGCCTCTCGGAAGTTTTTCCATTCTTTCCCCAAGTTCAGTGAGTATCCTTATGATTGTTGCTTTAAATTCTGCATCAGATATATTACTTACATCTGTTTTGCTTGGATTCTTGCCTGTGAGCTTATCTTATTGTTTCTGGGATACATTCTTCCATCTTGGAATTTTGTCTATCTGCCTTCCTCTCTGTTAGAAAAACTCATTATGTTTCCTGCCCCTGAGAATGATAGCTTTATGAAGAAGACCTCATATAGTGTCCAGGGACTTGGGACTTCAGTAAGGGTTTCTGGTATGTCCTGTGTGCACTTGGCTGCTGTGTTTTGACTGTTCTATCATTCAGACCAGTCATCTGCAGAGGTTCTCCATGCCTGCAGTGGGTACTGTTTGGTTCTTGGCCAAAATGTGGTGAGTTTTAACTATGTGGTGAGTTTTAACTAGGTGTGTTCTTGTCTGTTTGTTAAATGAAACCTGATACTACTTCCACTACACACACACTCACACACACACACACACACACACACACGAGTTGTGGTTGATATATTTTTATTTTTAAGATGGGAGAAATAACAGCTTATTTGTGTGCTTATGGGAATAATCCAGTAGAGAATAAAAATCACTGATGTATGACAGAAAAAGAAGAGCTGCTAGAGAAGAGTCTTTAAACAAGAAAGAAGTGATAAATTAGCAAATAAATGGAGACATTCAATTTATGTAGGAATAAGAAAATTCCATATTTTATAGCAGGAAGTAGGTAAAATGAATATGTAATACAAGGGTTGATTGATTTCAATTTTATTTTATTTCTCTCTCTTTTTTTTATGTTATGTTAGTCATCATACAGTACATCATTAGTTTTTGATGTAGTGTTCCATGGTTTATTGTTTACATATAAAACACAGTGCTCCATGCAATATTTGCCCTCCTTAACAGGTAGGAAGAAGGTCCTCTTGTGTAAGAATGGTGGAAGATGTGTCAAGGTGGTTGGGGCAGGGAATATACCAGCATGTTTTCCTGGCAGTACTGAGAACTCTACCAAGTCCTATGTGATCTGATCCCTAATATTATGATATGGATGCTATGCTCTACAGCATGCTTATGCTCTACAACATGACCTTTCATAGTAATGGCATGGCTCCCTTCATCTCTTAATTAATCCTATAAAATACCAAGCACATTCCTGCCTTAAAAGTTTCAATGTTTGTTTCTTTTGCCTGGAACGCTTT
>NC_081558.1:194660586-194670862 GCF_022355385.1 Mustela nigripes
CTTTTGAGATCCACATAGATCTTTTCTCATCTTATCAGACCTCTATTCAATCCTATAAAATACCAAGCACATTCCTGTCTTAAAAGGTTCAATGTTTGTTCCTTTTGCCTAGAACTCTTTCTTTTGAGATCCACATAGATCTTTTCTCATCTTATCAGACCTCTATTATAATGTAAGTTTATGAAAGGGATATTTCCTAGCCAACCACCTAATTACTTTCTATTTCCTTATTTGGTTTTATTTTTCTTTTCTTTTTTTTAAAGATTTTATTTATTTATTTGACAGAGATCACAAGTAGGCAGAGAAGTGGGCAGAGAGAGAGGGGGAAGCAGGCACCCCGCTGAGCAGAAAGCCTGATGCAGGGCTCAATCCCGGGACCCTGAGCTGAAGGCAGAGGCTTTAACCCACTGAGCCACCCAGTTGCCCCTCATTTAATTTTTATTAGCACATATTATTACTTGACATATTGATTTGCTTATTTATGCCTGCCTTTTCCTAATAGAATTTTATTTCCACAGGTGCCTAGATGATTCAGTAAGGTTAAGTGACTGCCTTCTGTTCAGATCATGATCTTGAGATCCTGGGATCGATTGCCACATCGGGCTCCCTCTGCTTTGAGGGGACCCTTCCTCTCCCTCTCCTTCTGCCTGCCACTCCCTCTGCTTGTGCTCCCTTTTTCTCAAATAAATAAATAAAATCTTTAAAAAAGTATTGTATTTCCATAATACTATTTCCAGGTCCCAGATAAGTGAATGGCTGTTGGTGTTAATAACTAACTCTTTCAAATGACTGCCTGAATGAGTGATTACTGAGGGAAGAGAGAGAATTTAGTAGACATAAATTTCCAATATAATGGGAAGTGCATAATGGATAATGTCTTTATTATTTATTCAAGAGACATGGGTATGGACATAGTATTTAAATAACTGGAACTAAATCATAGTAGAATTGATAAAATTATCAAAAGTGCTTGCTTTTTAGGACAGTATTGACATGAGAGAGAGGATTCAAAGTACTCATTTTTGTTATACTAATTTAACATGGTTGATCTTTTTTAGCGTAATAACTTTAATAACACTGGTAAACACCAAAAGCAAACTATTATAAAAGGTTAGTTTGAGTGAAATGATACATTTTACTGTCATTTCTGTTATCTAAAACTGTGATTTGGTGTCTCTTCTGCCACCACAAGTGAAATAATTTGAAAAAGCTGAAAGCCCCCAAAATCAATATATCCAATGGCAATCACTTTTTGTAACAATCTGCAATTAGGCATAGAAAAATATCCATTTTAATCCACCTAAAAAAACCTGACTTTAATACATTCAAATATGACTAAGTTCAAGTCCATTCATCTCTAGCCAGGAGATGTGATAGTAGAATATCTAGACACAAAAAGTCTGTATTGAAATGTATGTTTTCCAGCTGTGTGGTGTCATGCAAATTAACTATTTCCATGCCCTAGTTTCTTCATTGTTAAAATGTGGATGCCTATACTTTAGAACTATATTAGTGAAGAAATTAATAAATATACAAGGTGTACAATAATATCAATACATTGTTATGGCAAATGGTAACATCATCATAATTATTATTATTACTGTGTGTATTATTTTAAGTGATCTCCAAATGGCTACATGAGCTTGCCTCTTTTTATATATAAATAGTAAGACAGGGGTGGAAGTAGATACGATAACATTATAGAACCAACACAAACATTAAAGTTTAATCAAAAGCTCCTCTTAAGTGCCAGGCAATATTAATTCCCATTTGGTGAAATTTTGGCAGTTTACTATACAACACAAAAGGATAATCTGTGGATTTTAGTGAAAATGAAAAGTTCATGTTACAATTCTCTGTAAGCTGAGTTTAAGAATTCTTTTTGTAAGATTATATTTATTTACCTGACAGACAGAGATAACAAGTAGACAAGACAGAGAGGCAGGCAGAGAGAGAGAGAAGCAGGCCCCAGCTCGATCCCAGGACTCTGGGATCATGACCCAAGCTGAAGGCAGAGGACTTAACCCATTGAGCCACACAGGCACCCCATGTAAACTGAGTTTAAAATGCTGTTTGAGGCAGAGAGTTGAAAGTGTTAAGCAATAGTTCACTTTTGTGGTTTAAGGTGGCTTGTGTGTTACGCCCAGGACAGCAATTCAGATTTTGCCACCAGAGCCCAGCTGTGTTCTGTATAGTCCTAACTTTTTAGAATTCTTTGTTTCATCCCTATGAATTATTTTCATGTGCCTTTGTGAGTATGAGTGTGTGTTTGTGTGTGTGTGTGGTTAGGGACAGATGTATATAAGAATTCTTTTAAATCATTTGAAACTCCATGTCTTTTGATGGGTTTTTAGCAATATTCAGAAACTTCTCCTCTAAGTAAAGTATTCTGCTGTAAGTACTTGGCTTCAGGTGGCTTGCACATATATGAGGGCCACAGGATGTGAAATGTAGAAGAGGCTTGGAGAACTTTCAGGTCTTCCTAGAATAGTTTCCATGGTACACAGAGGAGAATGCAGCCTGAAGATCGGACTGAACCAGAGCCAGATCTCTGGACTCCTGTCAAACTATTTCAACTGCATCATATAGCTTCAAACCACCCAAAAGGACAAATATAACTCATGTTCACTGATGGATTGGGTGTTATCTCCACGATTTTATTATGAATTTTTCTGCTTTGTCTGGACTGCACTGCTCTTAAATATACATATATTTTGAGAGAGACACTATTTTTTACCCACTTCTTCATAAAGAAATGGGGAAAACGACACTATTTATAGGAAGATAAAGAAAGTGGACATTTTATGAAGGCATACGTTTTAAATTAGATGAAGACATAAATCTGCCGCTGAAATTACCTGCAACTATACAGACAATACTATAGCTCAAGACAATACAACACAAATCAGGTAGAAAATTATTCCCCTATAAATCTTAATCTTCCACAATTTTATTTTCTCTCATCTATTTGCTATGTGGCACTCCTGAATTTTAGGTGCTAGGTCTATTACTTGGAAATAGGTTTACCCTAATAAAACTGACATTTCCAAAGGGCTGTTTTCATAGAATCATGCTCTTGCTTCTAAGATCCCTAATTCAGCACCATTGACATAGCCTCAATTCTTCACAGAGAACAATACCAGGAACAAAGGGAGAAATAAAAATAAAAGGAGAGAGCAGATGAGAGCAGGGAAAACTCTTAAAGCTGTTTTATTCCTCATAATTCAAAAAGTTATAACATTCATTTAAATTGAAACTCAACTTCTCCATTTTCACACTACTTTTGTGCTACCAGAGACAGGCAAAAACAGGCAGACTTTTAAATTATTTTTGGATAAGTTCTCCTCTTTAACAAAAACTTAATAACTTTTTTCTTTAGCTCAATTTTATCTCAAATAATGGATTGATTATATGTTATATACATTCAGTTTTCACAGAAGTAGTGAAAACCCAGCAGGTTTTTAAGTGAACATTTCCAGTCTAAGAGCAGAATATGAAAGAATAATGACTAATCTGAAAGCAGAATGTGGTATCTTATTCAACTCTTATGAAATTCACACCAAAGTCTTCTATTCTCTTCAATTATGTCATTTCACTTTTTCCTGTGGAAGGCAGCGTTTTCAGCCAAGCTGAAATGAGTGGAAGTAAAACACTTCATCTTTGCAAACGGCTGTTTGCATGTCATGGTATCTCAAGCTTTTAGGTATCTTATGCATTATACTTCAAGTATCAGAGCCAAATGTGTTCTTAAAATAATTCTATATATTAATTTTTGACACCAGCTCTCCAACTCTATCTCTTTGTTTCAGGAAAAATAAATTTGCTTCTTTTAATTAATTATTGATGCCACAGACTAAACTTTACTCTCATTGTTTTATGAGAAATATGAATTTGCTATTTAGAAAAAAAAGTAAATCACAAGCAAAACATGGCAAATCAGGCTTTATAAATAGAATATTTAAAAAACTTATTTACATAATGTTGGTAAGTGACAAAACTAAGGTTTTATTTCAGATAAAGTTATATATGTGCTTCACAGGTTAAGCACAAATAGTTTCTTTGGTATGGCATTTATCATTTAATCATTTGATTAAATGTTGCATTTATCTTTAGTTATTACTAAAGATATTGGATCAGTTTCAAAAATTCAAATTTATCATCTCCACTACGTGGTACATTTTTTTTAAAAAGAGAAGGTTATTTAATAATTTTTATTTCACAAAGATTTCTCTATAATATTTTCTATGCCACAAGAAAACAATTATATCCAAAAAGTTAAACTGTCAAATGGAAAATTTTTACAAAGTATGTATTAAAATATGAGAAAATGTTTGAAGGTGTATATATTATTTATCCTCTTGCTTATTGTTTTCCAATGATGGTAGATGGATTCCTTGCAAAACAAAACAAAACAAAATAAAACAAAAATCCACAAAAACAAAACAAAAAACCCCATAAATAATAATGTGTTCAACAAATCAGCTACACACATATACTAAAACA
The DNA here is from genome assembly GCF_022355385.1 of Mustela nigripes. NCBI lineage: Eukaryota > Metazoa > Chordata > Mammalia > Carnivora > Mustelidae > Mustela > Mustela nigripes. Next base: position 194,665,090 of record NC_081558.1, read on the forward strand.
CACAGAAAATTTAAGAAAAAAATAGCTAAAATAAATTTTAAACAACTTAAGTGAAATCAATTCTATTTCTACACATATATCTAGTATAGTGTAGGTCTACTTTGTCATCATTTGTCATTGATTTCATCATTGACATTGACTGCAAACCTTTAAAAAAAAAAAAAAACAATAAAAACGCCCTCTATCTTGAAATATCCCTACCAGAAGAATCTTTAGACCACCTAATTTCACAAAGGAAGGCAGCTCATTTGTTTAAGAGAGATCGCATTGTCAATATATGTAAGTTTTATCTTTAATTTTTAAGTATTTTAGTATACAATAAAATACAGTATTTCATTAGGCTTAGGAAAACAGTTTTTCTGGATAATTTATAATGATGCTACCATTTTTGGTGTGCAGCTTACATAAATATTCAGGTAACCAACAAATTCATCCAAATTGGAGATTTTAAAATGTCATTTATCTATTTGCTTGTCTGTTCGTTGGTTTGTGTTCCTTTACAGGGGCAGAAAGGATGTTTTTAAAGCTACCAGTATTTTTCTAAATATATTTTCCAAATAACTAAAGAAAAAAATGTAAAATTCCTCTTAGCCCTAGTACTGGTATTATTTTGGGATTATGTGAGCAGTCACTGAGCTCTGATCCCCAGAGCTTAAAAATATCCCCATTGTGTCAAATATTATTGAGGTTACAAACAGATGCATTATTTTTATGTTATTAAATCAATAAAAACTGATGTTGGAGAAATTGGAAGATTTTTGAGATGAAAGGAAACAAGATGTTGTTGTGTGCACCTGTTTCTGTTTCATGTGAATTGCTCTTCCATTACAGTGGGCCTCCTGAAGTTCCAGAATAAGAGAACTAAATCCTTTTAATCCATACTTTCTTTTGTTTTTATTGCAATATAAAATGTTTACCCTATTCCGCAGTCTTGGGACTGGCTCAAATGTTTCCCTTTGCCGTGTGGTGATATATCATACAAGACTTAACCACAAAAGCAGAAACCAGGATAAGTAGCTAATATGGAGGAATTTCCATGCAGGAAGCTGATTGTAAAAGTGATGTAAGATCTAAGAAAACAAGGCAAGGCAAATCAGAGATGAACAGGAGAGGAAGCTACTCTCCCTCTAGAGTTGAGTGACAAAGAGATAAGGTTTTATAACTGGTGCTGGAGACCCCAGCTTTCCTTGCAGTATCTGGATATATGGGGTGTGGGCTCCTAGGAAGCTGGTGGAGATCTAGATTCTCCCAAATTCAGAGAGATAATGGGAGAAAGAACATAATATCCCTTTTCTTCATTCCATTAGTGAAACATGGGTTAAAGCCAGCTGATAAGGGAGCTGGGGAAGTTTGGCAGTTGGAGTTGGCTCCTCGGGAATAAAGAGAATAGTAGCGCAGGGATAAGGAATGGCTCTCAGGCCAAAAGGCACAAGGACAGAATGGTCTATCTGATTTGTTACTTAGCACCTGTAACAGTTAATTTTATGTGTCAACCTGAGTGAATCATGGAATGCCCAAATAACTGGTTCGATATAGTTTTTGGATATGTCTGTGAGGGTATTTCCAGAAAAGATTAGCTTTTGAACTGGTAGACTGAGTGAATCAGATTGTCATCTTCTGTGGATGGGCATCATCTAGTTCATTGAGGATCTGAGAAGAAAAAGACAGAGGAAGGTTGCGTTTGCTCTCTGACCTACTGCATGGGATATCAGTCTCCTCCTGCCCTCAGTGCTCCTGGTTCTTAGGCTGTGAATCCACACAATTGGCTCTCTGCCTCTTAGGCTTTCAATGTGCACTACCAGCTTTTCTGTAGATGGCAGATCATGAGACTTCTTAGCTTCCATAGTCACACGAGCTAATTCTTTATAATAATAATGATAATTACATGTTTTATATTATATATAATAGTTATGTGTGTATGTATATCTATCATCTATCGTCTATCATCTATCTATTAATCTATCCATCTATCCATCATCTTATTGGTTAAGTTTCTCTGGAGAACCCTGACTTATCCAGCACCCATCATCACTTTGATTTCTTTGTTTAGCTCTCACATAGCAATTGCCTTATACTCCTCCCCACGACAACATGGGGCTATTAGAAATCATACATACATGCATCTTTTCTTCAATAATTGGAGACACAAAATCCATCCATATTCATATCCATGTCAATGGCATTATGCAGACCTTTGTGTTGGGTTATAGATATGGCTCCTTATGGTTTGGTGACATTTACACTAAGTTTTTAAGTAAAGCACAACTTCAATCAAAATAGTAATGGAAAGGGAAAAAGGAAAATAAGTAAATATATGATAAATATCAATTAATAAATTAATGTCTGTATAACTAAATTTTAGAGTAAAAAGCCTCCTAGAATATCTGGAGGACTCCAGACATAGCCTTCCCTCCTGCTTTTTGTGCTATAAATTTGTGTCAATTTAGTATGCACAGAATCTCCCAGAGATTTCCTTACAAATGAAAATCCAAGGTCCTGCCACATCTCTCCTACCCAAACATGCAAACATCCATGTGCATACACACACACACACACCACACACACACAAAACACACACAAATGGAGATTTGGAGGGGCTAGAAATTGATGCAGATGATTCATGAATTTTATAGTGGGAAACACTTTTTACCAAAAGCCCTAGTTTTCAGTTAGGTAAATTCCTTTGTCTCCCAAGAAGACTAGAAATTGTCTTGCCCCAATTTTGTTATGTGAAGACCAATTGCTTGACATTTCCTCATTGCTTTCAATCCTTCTGTTACAAATTATCTTATGTGGAAATACAGTTGAATTGAGTATTCAGAGGCAGGTAATTTCTTTGGGAGCTTCTAAGAATTACTCCTTTGGAATGGAGGCAAAGGAAGCAGGATAGAACAAGGGAGAAAGTGGGTGGTGTTGCAGACTCAGCAGACATCAGCCAGGGTCCCAAGTGCACTGAAACTTGGACGTCTACTGGAGGTAGTCCCACACTGTGGTGAGGGAGTGGAACCTTACACTAGTCATTAGATGTTGACTGCCTTTGGAAATGCTATCTGGCCTTTGGCCAGACAAAGCTTTTCAGAGTAGGGCAATTTCCAGAGATGACTAACAGTTGAAAGGTGTCAGCTGCCAGCATCCTCAGCCCCTGAATAGTATTTTGATCCTGAGATAGATCTGGGGAGTTCACAAGAGCAAGAGCTAAATCTTATTCATATTCAAATTTTGTATTTTCTTCAAATATTTTTCATTCTCTAACAACTCCTGTTCTCAGTAGCCTCTTCCTTTTCTATGCATAATTTATGGTCTATATGCACCCAGCTGGAATCCATCGGTGACTTCCTCATTTTGTAATTTAAACATACATATAGCTATATGGGTGGAGAATCAAGTATTCAGCAATATGCATATGTCAATTTTCCACACGTAAAACACTTGCCCCTTTAGAAGAAAGAACAGCAATATATAGTTATTTGAACATGCATGCAGTTCAAACTAGATTAATGTTTAGTAGAAATTATTGCATTTATTTTTATATATATGAAGAAAAGTAATATTCAGTAGTCAGATATATTTTTAGTTTATTAAATGTTAAATATTGTTTTAAAATACATACATGTTGAAACAAAACATCAGAATATTGGTAATTGTTAAAACTTTGTGATGATATGTGGGGCATGTTACATTTTTTTAATTTTTAAATTTTGTGTATGTTTTAAAAAATAATCTTTAACAATTTTAAATTTATATCAGAAACAAAATACATGCAAAATGACAACATTAGTGTATTAGGGTTCTCCAGTAAGAAATGAACCAGTAGAATACACACATGCACACACGCACACCTACCTACTTATGAGGAATTAGCTCATGTAACGATGGAGGGAAAATCCCACATCCGTTTTGAGCAAATTGGAAACCAAGGGAAGCTGGTAGCATAATTTGGTTTCAGAATTTTGGACTGAGAATTAAGGGGGCTGGTGGCATATGTCTAATCTAAGATTAGAAGATAAGATGTGATGTCCTGCTCAACCAGCAAAACAGTGAAAAAGCGGTGAGTCTCGCCTTCCTCTGTCTTTGTTCTAGTCATGCCTTCAGTAGATTGGATGATGGCCACCCATATTGGGAAGGACAATTTACTGAGTCTATTGATTCAAACCTTAGTCAATTTCAATCCAAAACACCTCACAGACACACACAGATATTTATCTAGTCACTCCGTGGTCAGTCAAGTTAACATATAAGATAAACCATCACAGATCACTATTTTTCTTTGGCATCCCAAAATAAAATGATGATAGAAGATAATTCAATTCACTCTGAAATATGTTTTCAATGTATGAGTGAGGAAAAAACACAACAAAACTATGAAAATCAAAACACTGAAAGGTTTACATTTGAGGGTTAATAAACATTTAAAAAATCCGGAAGTAGATTTATGAACAAGAATACATGTTATGAGTCATGAAAATTTTAAAAATTCATATGTAATAGCTATAAAAGAAGAAGATTCTGTCAAATCAAATTACAAGAATCCCTTCTAATCCACTAGGAGATCAGTATTTTAAAACATGCATACACATTTAGGTTCACATAATCAAATTTAAATTTGTTCATTCCTTCTAGCCCCACATTTTAGCTTATTCATCCATTGTTATTTTACATTAGCAGTATTAACTTTGCAAGTAAAATTCCTCAATCTTTTCTGTTTACTTTCCACAGACAAGCTGGTACTTACAGAAACACAATACAGCAGGGTGACTGTTAAAGGAATACTGAATATGAAATAGTTGTTATTAACACAGACATTGAAACATCAAATTTTGTGTGTATTAAATGTCACTGATTTTAATCTCTCCTTCCTATTCTTATGCAACGTACCTTTCTGGATATAACTTTACTGGTTCTTGTTAAATGTATTAATACATTTCATGTTTGTAAAGGGTTATTACAGGTTGCCTAACCCACATGGCTGGACTAGAAGGTTAATGACAGATTTGCTCTGCAAAATGTCATACCAGTTGATGCCATGAGACTGGCCATGGTCCAATGGTAATTCATTTATAAATGTAATAGTGCTCTAATCAATTCTAATCTAAAAATATCTGAAAATGACATTTGTCCTTAAAAGTCATGAACACTGTTGCTGAGTAGAAAAGCCAACATGGAATGAGCAGAGAATTTGGTTAGCCAACACTCCTATCACTAGAGTTAGAACAAAGGAAAAGAAAATAATATATATACATTTATATTTATATATATAACTGTATAGTGCTTGCCAGTCTCATGTATAGAACAAAATAATCACAAATTTTTATGAATTTCTTTTCTTGAAAATAGGGTTAGTTCTTTTCATAGAGTCTGATTCTTTGTATTTCATATGAAGAAGTGATAGATTATATAATAATGTCATGAACTAATCTGAACATTAGGGGAAACTAAAGGAGAGCCCACCTAAAATAGTAACTGTAATTTCATTGATAAGAGTTTATTTGACATCCCTGCCTCAGCAAGGGATGATGATAACCCTCTTCAATTGCCTTAGACGTGAAGGGCAGATAACTGAATTCATGGTAACTTGTCAATCAGAATGATGGCATCATTCGTGGTTCACAGTTCAATCTCTCTGTTAGTCAGTATTTCCTTAGACTAGACACTTTTTTTTTTTTAAGCTGGAATGGGAGAAACACTAGTGCTCATACTACCCAGAGAGAGCTAATGTCTTTATACATAAAATATTGAAGGTTTTGTTCACCAGAAATTCTCTTTTTTTTTTTTT
>NC_081558.1:194670962-194731178 GCF_022355385.1 Mustela nigripes
CCCCCCCCCCCCCCCCAGAAATGAGAACAAAGAATGATATTTCTGAAGTCATCTAAGGCACCTGCCCTACCTAAAGCTGGTCTACAGCACCCAGGTAGGTGGCAGGTGGCCCATGGAGAGGCACCATAAGGGTGACAGAGCTTGTGACATTCTCATGGCGGCCTCAGTGTGAAGTTAAGGGAGAATAAACAATGTCTAGGGAGAATTTCTGTGAAAAATTATCTGTGATATTCAAAGTGAAATTCCTGCTTTTATACTCTTAAGGATGACAAACATAAAAGATCAGCATTATTATTTTGCTTATTTGTGATTCTATGTTGATGCAATGGCCTGTAACTGCCTTATGCAGAATTAACAAGGGTGCATTTCAAAAGATGACTGACTTAGTGAGCAAGAGATACTACTCTGTTCTAAGCCCGTAACAACATAAAATGTCGTGGAAGAGTTTTCTAAGGACAAAATGATTTTACATCATTTGATTGTGTATGCGTTCTGAGCACATGTCTTCATGTATTCCCAGTTTTATTCCAAAGAATCATAAATGGGATATGTAGGGTTTGAATTCTTAGTGAGGTGCAACCAGAATCACTTCTGTGTCACTCGGAAAGGAAAAGCTTTATTAAAATAACACTGAGTGAATCACCTGCAAGCCAGGCAGACCAGAGAACCAGATATAGAAAACATCCTGTTGGGAACAATAAGCAAAAGAGCATTCAGAACTGACAGATGCAAGATAACCTGCTGCTAACACGGAATGTTAGCCATTCCAGCTCATGTCCCCAACAGAGCTTGTGCTGGTCCTGCAGGAAGGCCAGCTTGCCGCTGGGACCACTGGTGCTAATGAGAAATCTTTATTTTTCCAGTTTCTTTCAACCACTGAGTGCTGTTTTAAAATCTAGACAGGTGTATCTGATTAGTGAAGCCTAAATCCAAGGAAGCCTGTAATGCAGATATCTGTTATATTTAATGTCTATAGTGCTAAGTTGACTGACTCTCCACCCCCAAAGTCTCATAGGTAGATATTAACCAAACAAAAGATGGGGAAATCAAATACTTCAATGACAAAAAATAATAACAATAAATGTGCTAGTGTCCACTTAATTGATTATGAAATACCATATAAAGATTTTCTACATGTACACATATGGAATTCTTATACGAGTAACAAGAGATATTTTTAGAAGTAGAATAACTAAAATTCTCATCAGTTACTGCATCTATTTCTTCAGGGATTATCCCATGTTCCAGAATGTTGCGTGACAACAATTACCAATTTGATATTCCCTGACTAATGGGTTGAAAAAAAAGTTAATCTCAACCAAGATATGTACATAAAATAATGGACAAAAAGCATGGGAAAAAGGAAATTGAATTATATAAATGTATATGCAATGCAGTGGTTCATTATATGATATATAAAAATACATGAAGAAGGTGAAGATCTTGTTTCTGAACCAGTTACAAGGCAGACTATAATATTATTTTTTATTTCTATTCTTTATTGCTAGGATGACTGTATATGCTGGTTTTCTCAATACAATCATCGTTTACACTTGTCATCCTGACATCCTTATGACACAATATTTAGTCTAGGTTTTAAAAATAATACTGTTATTAATTGTTGTGTTACCTGAACTGATGTAGGTTATTGAGGTTACACTGTATTTCTGATCTCTATTATGGTTTTGTCTAGGGCTGTGTAAGACACCTTTGCTAACAGAGTGTTAAATTTGAAAGACATCCAGTAATAACTTCCTAGATGCAAAGTAACTAATACTTCCACTTGAAGGAGAGCAAGAAGGGCATAATTGATAAATTATACTCAGAAAAAATAAAAAGGAAGGCTACCTTCTTAGAAGTTCAGTGGTTGTGGGAGATTAGAAATCACTGCCCTTGTCAGTCACCCGGTGTCTCACCCTGTTGTACCATGCCTTGGTCACAAAGCACCAAACCTGCCAATTAGCAGGGTCAACAGGAAACATGGAGATTCTTTCAAATTCATGTAAAATATCAACAGAGAAGAGTGTGTAGGTATTTTTGCCATATAACTTGTAGAAAGTAGTACAAGTGTTATTGCTACAGTGAGTTTATCATTTCTTATAGTGTATAAATCTACAACTATTTTTAATTGTCATAAATACATTTTTATTTTGCAACATATCTTCATATCATTAAGCTGAAAGATGTATACTTAACAAAACATTAAGAATTAATTTTCTATTTCCTGAGGCAACCAAGGATAAACATACCTTGAATAAAATATTCACTAATGGGCTGCAGTCATTAAGCGCATGAAAATAAGAAGACACAAAATCTGTAGAAAAAGTAGTATCTACTTTAAAAATTGTAATGAATGATAAAAAAAAAAATCTGTGAACTCCCCAGCACCTAATGTAGTGTTTGTCATGCAATATACACTTAAAAAACCTTTTATTTATTTATTTTAAAAATATATTTTTTATTTATTTGACAGAGAGAGAGAAAGAGAGGTCACAAGTGGGCAGAGAGGCAGGCAGAGAGAGAGAGAGTGGGAAGCAGGATCCCTGGTGAGCAGAGAGCTGGATGTGGGGCTCAATCCCAGGACTCTGGGATCATGACCTGAGCCAAAGGCAGAGGCTTTAACCCACTGAGCCACCCAGATGCCCCTTAACAAACCTTTTAAAAATAGAAGTTTTTGTACAAGTAGCTAGAAAAAATGACAAAATAAAGACTAAAACAAAACATTTAAATTTAATTTTAAATACAGAAATCTATTATTAAATTAAACAATAGACTCTCTCAAAGATTTTTCTGTAGAATATCATAAAGATAGGCTAAATTTGGGTAAAGTTGGAAAGGAAGGAAACAAAGAAGGAAAGAAGGAAGAAAGGAAGGAAAAGAAAGAAAGAGGAAGGAATGAGTCATGAAAAGTATTGTAAATGAGAGAGGGGATATGTCTGCAGATTAGAACATCTTAAAAATGATGTTTTAATAAATTTGATGATATATATTTCAATATATTTGAAAAAATGTATTCTAATAGATTTATAAGCCTAGAAAAATATTTCTTGGGGAAGGGAAAAAATCAAATATAAATGTATTTATATTTACTTACATATTTGATAATTAAATTTAATTTAAGAAAAGGGGGAAGGTGAATAAAAGCAAGAAAAGAAATCTTATGTTCAGAGAAATGTTTTGAAACATATAGTTGCTGAAGACATATTTACATATTACATTGGAAGCATGAGTTTTATCTACATCAAATGAAATATATTATTTCACTATGGCAAGTGAATGATTTCACTCATTTTTGATTCAAAATTTTCTTAAGCATGATATAATGTTATACAAAAGTTATAAATGTCAATAAATATTGGTTATTGAGTTGACCTCATTAAGTGAAAGGAAGTATTTACAAATTGTTAAATAGCAGATTTTTCAGTAGTGGTATCAGGTGTTTCAAATCAGTTTTGTTAATTATCATAAAGAAGCCAATTTGTGGAATCAAAGAGGATATTTAGAAAATTTATAAAGGAAATAAGTATTAAAAATGTAATTTTCTTTGAATTTATAGTAGATTTATACTAGAAATGCAAAATTTATAGTAGAAATGCAAAATGCAAATGATGATCTCATCTTTGTAATGATGAGATTATCTACAGTGAATTAAGAAACAAATGAAATAGAAATTTATTTTCAGTTGATGGTGATATAGACATAATAAAGTCTTTTGTATATATGTGTGTATGTACATACATGCAACATACATGATGAAAGTAAATGAACTACAACATTTTTGTAATGAAGTTGATAGTAAATACTAAAATAAAAAAAAATCATCTAAAAAAGTCTTCAGCCTAGCAGTATACAGTCTTAGATATATCTGATAATATGAAGGACTGCATTATATACACATCAACCTAAGGGTCTTAATATATTATTTAACTGATTTGCAAATAAATTCTCCCATTTTTGTCATTACTTTCAAAATATCATTTGGAGGGGCGCCTGGATATCTCAATCATTAAGTATTGCCTTTGGGTCAAGTCATGATCCTGGGGTCCTGGGATAGAGTCCTGCATCAGGCTCCCTGCTTGGCAGGAAGCCTGCTTCTCCTTCTCCCACAGTGCCTGCTTGTTTTCCTTCTTTTGCTGTGTATCTCTCTGACAAATAAATAAATAAAATCTTTGGAATTATATATATATAGATAGATAGGTCATTTGGAAGTTTGTAATCAAATTAGAAAGTCAAATAGAACAGAACAAAAATTGAACTTTTGTAATTTTTAATAAATGCCAATGATTGAAAGCAAAGATTGTAAACAGGAAAGTATTTTTAAAAATTTCTCTTTAAACAAGCATGAAAAGATCTGAATAAATTAGACAACAAGAGCTCAAATTATGTAAAGGATTTACCTTGAAAATTTATAATTAGTTTTTAATGTATCTTCTTATGAGAGTACTTTTTTGATAAGCTCTCATTCTTAATAGGGCAAATTTATATTCTATGATAGATTGGAATAAAATTGAGAAAGCCTATAAGTTTGCAGCATTTCAATTAAGGCATGCTTTCATATTTGATAAAAAAATTCATTTGGAGAAAGTAAAATGATAATACCTATGAAAAATATTATGGATGATGATGATGTGTGTGTGTGTGTGTTTGTGTGTGTGTATAAATGTATATATATATATATATATATATATATATATATATGCAAGCAATTTAAGTGGAAAAAAGAAAGTAAAATAAAAAAAATAACCTCCTATTTAGCAGAATTTGCTCTGCACTTGCCATACCTTGGTGCCTTAGAGTAAGCATTTTCTTGGTTAAAATAGGATAGTATAAAGAGAAATTTGAAGAGGTTTCAAAATATTTTGAAAAATTTATTTATTTATTTGGCAGAGAGAGAGAGAGAGACAGTGAGAGAGGGAACACAAGCAGGAGGAGTGGGAAGGGAGAAGCAGATTTCCCAGCAAGCAGGGAGCCCGATGTGGGGTTCAATCCCAGGACCATGGGAGCATGACTTGAACTGAAGGCAGCCACTTAACAACTGAGCCACTCAGGCACCCCCAAAAGGACATTTTTAATGCCTGGGTACTATTTGTAGAGTAATTATTAATGTTGCTTTAACACAGGTGTGTGTATATATTGGTTTGTGTGTATGTTCCTTTTAGATAGAATTTAATTTAATTTTATATTATTTTATTTTTTTTATTTTGTTTTATTTCTTTTCAATGTTTCCAAATTCATTGTTTATGCACACATCCAGTGCACTATGCAAAACGCACCCTCCATATTGCCCACCACCAGGATCGCCTAACACCCCACCTTCCTCCCCTCCAAAACCCTCAGTTCTTTTTTTTTTTTTCACAGTCCATGGACTCTCATAGTTCATCTTCCCCTCCAATTTCCCCCAACTCACTTCTCCTCTCCTTCTCCCTATGTCCTCCATGTTACTCCTTATGCTCCATTTGTAAGTGAAACCATATGATAATTGACTCTGTCGGCTTCACTTTTTTCACTCAGCATAATCTCTTCCAGTCCTGTCTATGTTGATACAAAAGTTGGGTATTCATACTTTCTGATGGAGGCATAATACTCCATTGCATATATGGACCATATCTTCTTTATCCATTCATCAGTGGAAGGACATCTTGGTTCTTTCCACAGTTTGGTGACTGTGGCCATTGTTGCTATGAACATTGGGGTACAGATGGCCCTTCTTTTCACTACATCTGTATCTTTGGGGTAAATGCCCAGTCGTGCAATTGCAGAGTCATAGGGAAGCTCTATTTTTAATTTCGTGAGGAATCTCCACACTGTTTTCCAAAGCAGCTGCACCAATTTGCATTCCCATCCTACAGTGTAAGAGGGTTCCCCTCTCTCCATGTCCTTTCCAAAACTTGTTTACTGTCTTGTTAATTTTGGCCATTCTAACTGGTGTAAGGTGGTATCTCAAAATGTGGTTTTGATTTGAATCTCCCTGATGGCTAATGATAATGAATATTTTTTCATGTGTCTGTTAGCCATTTGTATGTCTTCTTTGGAGAAGTGTCTTTTCATGTCTTTTGCTCATTTTTTGACATCATTATCTGTTTTTTATGTGTTGAGTTTGAGGAGTTCTTTATAGATCTTGGATATTAGCCCTTTGTCTGTAGTGTCTTCCATTCCATGGGTTGCTTCTTTGTTTTGTTGACTATTCCCTTTGCTATGCAGAATCTTTTGATCTTGGTGAAGTCCCAAAAGTTCATTTTGCTTTTGTTTCCATTGCCTTTGGAAACATCTTGAAAGAAGTTTCTATGGCCGATGTTGAAGAGGTTACTGCCTATGTTCTCCTCTAGGATTTTGATAGATTCCTGCCTTAGGTTGGGGTCATTTATCCATTTCCAGTTTATCTTTGTGTATGGTTTAAGATAATGGTAGAGTTTCATTCTTCGACACATAGCTGTCCAATTTTTCCAGCACCATTGGCTGGTTTGGGGATCAGGGTAATGCTGGCTTTGTTAAAAGAGTCTGGAAGTCTTCCAAGTGTTTCTATCTTTTGAAATGGCTTTAGGAGAATAAGTATTGTTTCTTCTTTGAATGTTTGGTAGAACTCTCCAGGGAATCCATCAGTTCCTGGGCTCTTGTGTTTTGGGAGGGTTTTGATTACTGTCTCAATCTTGTTATTAGGTATTTTTCTATTAATGTTGTCGATTTCTTCCTGGTTTAGTTTTGGAAGTGCATAGGTTTCCAAGAATGCATCCATTTCGTCTAGGTTGCTTAACTTATATGGTATATAACTGTTGATAATAATTTCTGATGATTGCTTCTATTTCCTTGGTGTTAGTCATGATCTCTTCCAAAAATTCATTCAGAATTTTATTAATTTGGGTCCTCTCTCTTTTCTTTTGGATTAATTTGGCCAATGGTTTATTGATCTTACTGATTCTTTCAAAAACCAGCTTCTAGTTTCATTGATATGTTCTACTGTATCTCTAGTTCTATCTCATTTATCTCTGCTTTAATCTTGATTATTTCCCTTCTTGCATGTGGTGTTGGCTTAATTTCTTGTTGATTCTCCATTCTCTAAGGTGTAAATAGAGCTGGTGTATTCTGGAATTTTCTTTCTTTCTTTCTTTCTTTCTTTTTTTTTTTTTTTTGAGGGAGACTTGGATGGTTATGTATTTCCCCTTTAGGATTGCCCTGTTTAACCCCATAGGTTTTAAACCAAAGTGTCTTCATTCGTATTGGTTTCCATGAATTGTTCAAGTTCTTCTTTGATTTCTTGGTTTTTCCAAACATTCTTAAGCAAGGTGGTCTTTAATTTTCAAATGTTTGAATTCCTTCCAAACTTTTTTCTGGTGGTTGAGTTCCAATTTCAAAGCACTGTGGCCTGAGAATATGCAGGGAATAATCTCAATCTTTTGGTATCAGTTGAGCCCTGATTTGTGACCCAGTATGTGGTCTGTTCTAGAGAAAGTTCCATGTGCACTCGAGAAGAATGAGTACTCTGTTGTTTTAAGGTGGAATGTTCTATATATATCTATGAAGTCCATCTGATCCAATGTGTCACTCAATGCTCTTGTTTCTTTTCTTTTCTTTTCCTTGTGTGTGTGTGTGTGTGTGTGTGTGTATGTGTGTGTGCTCTTGTTTCTTTATTGATTTTCTGTTTGGATGATCCATCTATTACTGAGAGTCAAGTGTTAAGATCCCCTATTATCAATGTATTATCAATATGACTCTTTATCTTGATTAACAGTTGTCTTATGTAGTTGGCTGCTCCCATATTAGGGGCATAAATGTTTATAATTGTTAGATCTTCTTGGTGGATAGTCATTTTAAGAATGATGTAGTGTGGGCACCTGGGTGGCTCAGTGGGTTAGGCCTCTGCCTTCTGCTCGGGTCATGATCTCAGGGTCCTGGGATCGAGTCAGTCCCATATCGGGCTCTCTGCTCAGCAGGAAGCCTGCTTCCCCTTCTCTCTCTACCTGCCTCTCTGACTGCTTGTGATCTCTCTCTCTGTCAAATAAATAAAATCTTAAAAAAAAAAAGAATGATGTAGTGTCCTTTTTTTTATCTATGACTATAATCTTTAGTTTAAAATCTAATATCTGATATGAGAATTGCTACCTCATCTTTCTTTTCAGGCCCATTGGCATGAAAGATGCTTCCCCCTCCCCTCCCTTTCAGGCTGGTTGTGTTCTTAGGTTCCAGATGGATCTCTTATAGACAACATATGAACAGATCCTGTTGTTTATCCAATCTGCAATCCTGTGCCATTTTATGGGAGCATTTAGGCCAACCATGCTGAAAGTGATTATTGAAAGATCTGTTTTTATTGACATCATGTTGCCTGTGAAATCCTTGTTTCCATACATAGTCCCTTTAAATTTATATGACACTCTTGGTTCTTTCTTCTTTTATAGAATACCCATTAATATTTCTTGTAGTGCCAGTTTGGTGGCCACATACTCTTTTAAATCTTGTCTGTCTTGGAAGCTCTTTATCTCTCCATCCATTTTGAATGTCAGCCTTGCTGGATGAAGTATTCCTTTCCTGCATGTTCTTCACACTCAGTGCCCTGAATATGTCTTGCCAGCCCTTTCTGGCTTGCCCAGTTTCTGTGGACAGGCCTGACATTATTTTGATGGACCTTCCTCTACATATAACGAATCTCTTCCTCCTAGCTCCTCTCAAGAACTCTTGTCTAAAATGATTCATCAGTCTCACAATCAAATGCTTTGAGGTCTTTCTAGATTTGGTGATCTTAGGGGTGATCTTTCTGCCTCTAGGACACAAACACTGGTTCCATTCCCCAAACTGGGAAAATTTTCAGGGAGAATTTGTTCAACTATATCCTCTAGTCTTCTTTCTTTCTTCTCCCCCTCAGGGATCCCAATAATTCTGACATTGGAATGTTTCATGGCATCATTTATTTCCCTGATTCTGTTTTCATGGCATCTAAGCTATTTGTTCCAGGCCTCCTCCTGATCCCTTTTCTCTATCAGTTTGTCCTCTGGATCACAAATTCTATCTTCTGCCTCCATTACCCTATCTGTTAGAGAATTTAGATTAGATTGGATCTCACTGATAGCATTTTTAACTTCTTCCCGGGTGGCTTTCACTTCTGCCATAATCAATACCATGTTGTCATTAATGGTTTTCTCCAACCTAGCCATTGCCTGGATAATTGTTGCCCTGAATTCCCTTTCTGACATACTGTTTATGTCCATGTACAATAGCTCTGATGGAGGGGGCACAGTCTCTGGATATTTTCTCTGTTGGGTGCTCCTCCTCCTAGTCATTTTAGTGAGTTTGATGGGATATGTAGCTAAATATATCAACTGCAATCCAGGCAAGCTTCACCCTGGAATAGTTCTGAGCAATCAGAAGTCACCACCAAAAAGAAAGAAAAAAAGAAAAATAGAGAGAGACAGAGAGAGAGGGGGAGACAGAAGGAAAAGAGAAGACCCAGCTAGAGTGGGCTCCAAAGGTAAAACTTATGAGTTCTACATACAAAAATGGACAAACAAAAAGACTCACAAAAGTAAATGACAAGAAGAAAAAAAAAAGCCAAAATGAACCTCAAGTTTAAGATTTATGTAATACCATAACAAAAACAAATAAACAGAAACACTGACAGAAGAAAAAGATGGGAGAGTGGTTATAAATCCTCAATGTGGGCAAAGAATGCTATTTTGATTCTTCCTGGGTATATCTTGATATCTTTGTTAAAGAACTCAACTTTCCAGAGATAAAGGGAAATTAAAACTGGTCTATATATAGGGGTAGTATTGATTAGGGAAGAGGATTACCTTGAAGCTTATATCTTTATGTATATTTAAAAAATAGAAAAGAAAAAAAAAGAAAAGAAAAAAAAAGAAAAAACAAAAAAAAGAAAAAGAAAAAAATGTATGAAAAAAGTTTAAGTTAAAAGGTTATTATGAAATATGTTGTATTAAACCTCTAGGTGTAATGATAAGTAGGTTAAAAAATTTAAACAGAACAAGAATAGTGAGAATGGATTAAAAATAAAAGATATATGTATGAATTATACAGGTTTTGGGCAATACTTGGAACTTAAGGTATTATTTTCTCCTGATATTGGAGTTTTACAGTTTTATGAGGACCCTATGGTGGTTGTCCTCTCATTATTTTGGCTGGCTTTCTGAGGGAGGGGACTGATGTGTTGTTTTTCAGGCAGTCTTGCTTGGGATGAGTCCTCTAGCCCCTATTAAGGGACTGGGCTCTGTGGAAACCAGTTTTTCAGGCTTTTGTTCTCTGGAGGTTTTTGTTCCTTGGTGGCTTTTTGTGGCTTTTTGGAGATTTAGTGGAAAAATAAACTGTACCCAGACCTCCATCTCAGAGAGAAGCCTCAGTCTGTTCCCCTCTGGGTGGTCCAGAACACACAGACTCCCCCTCTGTAAACTCTGCTGAACCATGCAACCTCTCACATGCAGTGCCTTTTCCCGGGGATCTTCTCTAGGGTGACCTGAAGTGCCTGCTTGTCTCTGTACCCTCATGCTACTAAAACCACCAGCAATATTGGTCCAGGAAGCCTGCCTCTGGTGGCTGCCTATGCAGGGACTGCTGTCTGGGGTCCAGACTTCAGGTTCCCACCACTGGCTCATGACTAGAGATCAAGCTGAATTCCTTCAGGCCCCTGCTGGGAGAGTTTAGACCCTCAGCCAGTCCTAGAGACCACTTGCTAGCTCCAAGACAGAGCTTTCTCAGGCACCAGCGGGGAGTGGGTCCGAGCCCAGTCACAGTGTGCTCTGTGTTCTAGGGAACTCTAGGGAGTTCTAGGGAGCTCAGGCTGGCATGTCATCAGACTCCCTCATGCAAGGGTGGAGTGTGCCCAGTTGAGCTGTAATGCAAGCTGTGAAACCCCAAGGGGATCTGCCACACTCTCTCTGTGCACTCAGGCAGTGGCTATATTGGGGCCATGATTTTAAGTCCATGCCCATGATTGCCCAATTCCAGCAGTTGCCCCTTAAGGTATTTTGCTCTTTTTGAGTGTTTTTAACCAGACTCCCAGTTAATGATGGTCCCCAATCACTGGGTACTCTTGTATTGGGATATTACTTTCCAATGGGTTGCTTCTAGTGGCTCCTTCTCCTTCTATTTATCCTCTGATATCAGTCTGATTCCCATTCTGCTTTACCTCTCCACTGGAGTCATCTTTTCCCACAGAGCTCTAGCAGTGTATAATCCTACATTTCAGGCTGATTTCATGGGTATTCAGAATGTTCTGATAGATAATTAGCTCACTTTGGGGGACTGGTTGAAAAAGGGTCTCCTACTCCTCTGTCATCTTGCTCCTCCTCCTAGATTTTTTTATGTTTTATTTGTTAAATTATTTATTTATTTAAACTTTTTTTTTTTTAATTAACAAAGAAGTATTTCAGAAGTGATGTAATTTGAATTATTTTAGGCAACTTTTTATACTCTTCAAAAGTGTTTTCACTTGGATATTGTCTCACTTTCTCTTCCATAACCCAATTCATGTCCTTATCACCTTCATGGAGCTCGTTTGGGAGAGTGGTTTCATCTCAGTGGTAGAGCAAGCAATCTTTCCTGAGAACAGAAACAAAAGAGAATTTTGAATAGTATTCACATAGGTCACATATAACCTTACATTCTAGCTTATCTTTGAAAAGTAACTTCCTTAAACTCTCTTGTGAACTCACTAAAGATTGTTAAAGTGAAGAAGGGATGGCTACCCTAAACAGAGGGCATAGGCCACTTCCACTGGCAGGGGAGGCTCACTGCAGATGGTCTGGTAAATATTCTCTGAATCTTTCAGCTATTTCTGGACAGACACATTCCATTTCTCCCTCTTCTGTGATTCAGTGGCTCAGAATTTACATGAAACTCAAAGCTATGAAATTCAACTGCTATTGAAATTTGACATTCTGAAAGAGAACAGTGTTTGGTTTTCAGGCCATCTAAGCTTTACACCTGCAGGAGAATGAATATCGTATGAGTCCACACAGAATGTTCCTATTTTCAGCCCAGAAGTTCAACACAAACTCCAAATTCATGTGTAATATGAGAGCAAATTTTCCACCCCACAGTACTTGAATTTCATTCTCTTTGTCCTTACCTGGGTTCCCTTAAAAAAAAAAAAAAAAAAAAAAAAAAAAGATCCTGAAGCAATCTTATGTGCCAAAGTTTTATTGTGGAACACAATCCCAGGAAGGGAGTGAGGCAGAAAAGTCAGGAGAGAAAATATGGCTAGGAGTGTTTCTGTGTCCACTGAAGATTTATAGAAAGCATAACTACTTGCTCTGACTGGGACAAGACTTGATAGAGGCATCTGAACTTCTGGATTTCAGAACAATCCATCTGAGGGAAATAAAGAAGAATTTATCTTCTGGCTAGCTCCAGCCTCGCATGGAGTGTTATAGCCCCACCCTGAGTCTGTGTCACATTCTCTAGCCTCTCCAGAGTCCCTGGGATTTCATAACAGTGAATACATAGGCACCTAGGCTCTTTGCCAGTCAATGCCATCTGCGGGGATCTGCAAAGTGTACCATGTTGACAGTAGTAATTATAACCCAGCTCAACCATCATAGATATGATGCAAGCCTTTGATAAGGTGGCTTTGTTCAGAGACCAAGGCAAAGAAGCATATGTGTGATGAAAACTTTTGATATACTTTTCACAGGTTTTTGATGGGAGTGGCAACTTAGTCTCTCAAAGGCTTTTCTCATTTAGCACTGTATTTCAGGGAACTATAGGTGATAATTTGATAAAGAGTGTTACCATTGCACTCCCTCTCTTGCCAAAGTCCTGGTTCTAAAAATCAGATGGGATTTTTTTTTTTTTTAAACCAAGCAAACTGTATAACCATCTCAGTCTTTCTCCAAATTCCTCAAGTCATTGTTGCTGACAGCCACTCTGGTAAGAAAATAAGTTGAGAAATTTTATGGAGTGATCAGAGATAAATTCACTCATACAAGGTAAACGGATCTTCAGTAAGGACTAATAACACACTTGGGAGAAATAATAATTATGTTCAACAAATGGTGCTGGCAAAATTGTGTATTCACATGCAAAGGGGTAAAGTCAAAATCTTTGGCTTATACCACACACAAAAATGAACTCAAAATAAATTCACAACCTAAACATAAGATATCAAACAATAAAACTTCATGAAGGAACCATAAGATAAAAAAATTCTAGACATCTGTCTTGTCATGATTTATTTGATGTGATATCAAAAAGTACAGGCAACAAAACCAAAAACAAGTGGGACTACATCAAACTAAAAAGTTTCTGCACAAAAAAAGGAAACAATCAACAGGCTATAGAATGTGAGAAAATTTGTGCAGACTCTATCAGATAAGGGGTTAATATCCAAAAATATATGAGGAACTCTCACGACTCAAGGCCAAAAAACCCCCAAATAACCCAATTAAAAATTGACAAAGAACTTAAACAAGACATACAAATAACCAAAGTGTAGGGGAAAAAAAAAGCTCAATATCACTAATCATCAGAAAAATGTAAAACAAAACCATAATAAAATATTACCTCACACTTGTTAGGATGTTTTTTTGTTTTGTTTTGTTTTGGTGTGGTTTGGTTTGGTTTTTTTCATCAGAAGGATAAAAATACATGTTGGCGAGGCAAATAGTTCAGCCACTATGGGAAAAAAAAGATAAAGATGATTCAAAAATTAAAAATGGAACCATTATATAAACTCGCAATCCTACTTTTATGTATATACCGAAAAGAAATGAAATCAGGTTCTCAAGTCTTCAGTCTACTGCAGCATTATTCACATTAACCAAGACATGGAAACAACCTAAATATTTACTGAGAAAGAAATGGATTTAAAAAAAAAAAAAGACATATACATATAATAGAATATTATTCAGCCTTAAACAAAGAAGGAAATCCTACCTTTCATGACAACATTAACTTAACCTAGAAGATACTGTGTTAAGTAAAATAAGCCAGTCACAGAATGACAAATACTGCTTGATTCCACTTATGTGAAATATTACAGTATTAAAACTCATAGAAACAGAGAGTAAATGGTAGTCGTCAGGGCAGGGCAAGGTGGGAAATTGTTGCTCAGTGGGATTAAGCTTTCAGTTATGCAAGATGAGTAAGTTCTGGGTAACTGCTCTACAACATAGTATCTACAGTTAAGGTACTGCACTGTTTAAGGTACACAGTTATTAGCTGTGTACCTTAAAATATGTTGAGGATAGAGCTCATATTTTTATTACCAAAAACAAAACAAAACCTCAAAAAGCATAAAAGAACTTTTGAAAAATTTTGGAGGAGATGGATATGTTTAGTACCTTGATTGTGCCAAAAATATCATGGGTATATACATATGTCCAAACTCCTCACTACATATTTGTCAAATGTGTTTGATTTTTCTCTATCAATTACATTGCAATAAAGTTATAAAAGAATACTTAATGATAAAATATTTTAAATAAAATTCCCATTTAGAAGATGTTTAATTGTAAAGAATCAGATAATCTTGAGAAAATGCTAACTTAATTTGTCATAAGTAGCTATCACTAATAACAATTTTAGAAAATTTACAACATAGAAATTTCAGATTCAGATTTTGTTACAAGGGCTTATTATAATTTCTATTTATCTATTTTTATTAAGGACCCACCAGAATACAAAGAAAACATATGGTCAGATGAGTGGATAGTATTAAGTTAATGTATTATGTTGTCTAATTCCAATACTATGAAGCTAGTACTTTTGAGCTCTGTTTAAAATAAACCACTTGATTTGAAAGTAAATGACAATCCTTCCTTATTAATCTTCCTTTTCATGGCAGTTTTTATACTTTGTGTTTACTGCCTATTCATTTTCTTTGAGGAGAAATGCAAACTACAGCAATGTGTCTAATGTGTTGACTAAAAATAACCCTCAACTATATTTTAGACAGCTCCAAAGGCTAGACTGTATTATCTTTTGAAAGATCAGAACAAAGACCCTTTCAGTTCATGAAGAATAGATGAAAAATTGCTCTAATTAGTTTATTTTAATCTGTAGAAAGGAATATAAGTTGTCTACACATTATAAATGGCTAATTTTTAGTGATTAGTTTTTATTTCTAGCCATTGTACCCAACCACCTGGCTTGCTCCTGGTCAAATTTACTCTTTTGGTTTTTTTCTTCAATTAGCTCATGCCAAAAAAAAAAAAAAAAAAAAAAAAAAAGTGATTTAAATGTAAATGGCTGAGATCATGTCATAAAATCTGCTTCTCTTAGTTATCTTTATAAGAACTACCCCTCCAGTCACTTTTTACAGAATCTTAAATTCTTTCTAATTACTCTCTTCCCACATCTGAATGTTCACTATTTTCATTTTATTTAATTTGCTAAATAGCTCTTACCTTTGGCTTCTTTTCATTTGCAGCTCTAACCCTTAATTCAGTACCCTGTTGACTTTTCTCTGGGTTGCAGCAATGCATTTAACTGGCTTTAAGACTCCTTTCTGGCTCCTGTCTTGCACTACTGCTACTAAAATAATTTTTCAAAAATGTAAATCTTAACACCCTCCTGTTAGCAAAATCCAGACAATGACTCACAAGACAGAGTACACATCCTGGGGCACCTAGATGGCTCAGTCAGTTGACTTCAGACTCTTGATTTAGCTCAGATCTTGATCTCAGGATCATGAGTTCAAACCCCATGTTGGATTAAAAGAGTACACACACTTATATTAATACACTTTATGATATAATGTACATTTTCCCTTGACTCCTATACAGTATCCTCTTTAATCATCCCACATTGAAGATCCATAGGTAAGTACCCACATCTTCTTGAAGATGGAGTCCATTGGTCAGTTAGCTATCCTGAGAGTTTATAGTCAGTATTTGGTCCAGTACTTAAAATCAAATACTGTTACATTTAAAAGCATTTCAATTGTTGCTTTTAATTTTTTTTTAAGTTTTTCTTTGTGTTTTGAATCAAGATAGAAATAATGAAGTAAAAAACAAGACAATGAAGTAGAGTCAAAATACACTTCAGGGAAAATAAATGGCAAATTTATCCAATTTACTCATAATACAAAGTTGATTTCTAATTTTTAATTACCACCAGCTGAGCTCAGTTGTCAAGAGTTTATGGAACATATCAAAAGTTTATGGAATATTTATTATGTGTTGAATGATGTGTCAGCATGGGCATATGCTTGTGAATAAGATATGGTCCCTGCTGGCAAGATGTTTGGAGTCTAGGGGGTAAAATAAGCAAGAATGCTACAAATTATAATAAAGAATAGTGAGTTTATTTAAGAGTTTCATGGTTTGACCCAAGGAAAGATTTCTATTTCCCTTTGGAGTTGTGGTTGAATGAGGATCTATTGAAGGAAAGATTCTAAGAAGCCAGGATAACACAAGTGCCAGTCAGCCTTTTCATAATAAATGATTAGCAGTACCAACATGAGGAGGCAAAACAAAGCAGAGCATAGTGATATACAATAATTTCTGGAAACTCAAGAGATATGGCAATTGGATCATGCATTACATTTATATATTATTAGAATGATATTTTGTTATTTCTTGCAATGGTATTTTCAACGTAATTACAGATAGTAGATCTTATTCTGTTGTGCAGGAGACAATCTAAGATGGAATCAGAAATGAGAAGTAGTAGTAAAAAATAATCTAACTGTGCATTAAAGGATACTGTACAATTTTGTGTGATGAATTCTGACAAAAGATCTGGAAACACATTTTTTTTTATTTCTCTCCTTAAACAATAGACTTGACCACTTTAACTTAATTTGTTCAAGGGTTGATGATACTTGTGAAACTAGATGGGTTAATAGTTTCATCACACAGGATCCTGGGAGAATCAGTCAGTTAAACATCTGATCCCAGTGGGATCGAGTCCTGCATCGGGCTCCCTGTTCAGTGGGGAGTCTGCTTCTTCTTCTCCCTCTGCCCCTCCCTCCAGCTTGTGCACACTCTCTATCTCTCTTTCATTCTCTTTCTTTCAAATAAATAAATGAAAAATTTTAAAAAATAGCTTCATAATAAAACTATCAAAATGCACTCAAATATGTAACTTGGGTTTCTTAACATAATACTCATCTTTTAATATACAAGATAAGCTTACTTATTGCTTACAAAAACGTTACTGCTTATTCAAGTTGTAATCTGTGTCACTCATTCTTATTTACTTATAGATCTAGACAATTAAGTGTTGTTTCCATGGAACTCTTTGATTCTACAAAATGGTTACAGAAATCAGTAAAAACTTCCCACAGGAACCTGGTGAGGGAAACAGCACCTGTCATCCTTCTCCTTAATGGCCTAGCAGTTTCTTGGTGAAGAAGACCAGAAATGGCGAAGAAGGCCAGGGAGAATTATATTACTATGCACTGTGCCACAGACTAATAAATTTTATATTCTCGACTTCTCTCCCTTTTTACTGCTGGTATTTTCTCACTTGTGTTGGTGTTAAAATGGACTTATAACAAACTGAGAAGACATGACACAAAACAAACTTCTACTGATAAGAAAAATTTTAACTAAAGACTTTCCTTTATTTCATAGAAGGAGGTACAAGATAAATATGAAGAAGAATATTTTATTTGAACATTGTATCTCATCATGATTTGTATTATATTTTAATCTGTTAAAAAAAAAGCTTCTGAATTATTCTGGTTAAAGTAATTTTGATACCAATATTTGAGTATGATTTGACACAAATATAACACTTGACCTTGACATTTATAAATGGCAGGAATGTATTTTCTTATTTTTAATAGTATTTCATGTGTAGCAAATTTTACACAGAAAAACAGAGTTTAGTAGAACCAACAAGTTTCCATATTCAGACTTTTTGAAAATGCATATTTATGT
This sequence comes from Mustela nigripes, assembly GCF_022355385.1. Classification (NCBI taxonomy): domain Eukaryota; kingdom Metazoa; phylum Chordata; class Mammalia; order Carnivora; family Mustelidae; genus Mustela; species Mustela nigripes. The sequence continues at coordinate 194,688,794 of NC_081558.1, forward strand.
TATTATTAAATATAATTACAAAACTAGATAACCACGTGGTAATTAAGCACTCTTCTCAGAAGCTTCAAAGAGTCATTGGACAATGAGGGACTTGGCAACCTTACATCTTAATATTTTGATGTCCAGATTTCAAAACTGCTGAGTTTATAATAAATTTTGTATATCCTTGAATAGTGTTTTGATCTGTTTTGATGCAAAAAGTTCAAATACCTTTGATTTAAAGTCACCACAAATTAGTCATATTATAGCTATTTATTTTTGAAAAGTGTATTCAGAGAAACTATGTGTATTTCATTAAACAATTATGCTATGTACTTAAGCAATATTTAGTGTAAATCTATATAATTAGGCTTAAATGACATCTTTTCAGGGTATAGCTTGATGAAAACAGCCTTAATGATAAAGAAGTTCACATATTGATTAAGCCACAAAGCTGGTTTGAAGCTCCACAGAAGCATTTATTTCCTCCTTTACACTATTGTTATTACAATCCCTAATGTATTTAATCTTTACCATTTTCTTGGGGGGGTACTATTTTGTTTTTTTTTGTTGTTGTTGTTTGTTTTGTTTTGTTTTGTTTTGTTTTTAGCTTATAGTTATTCTTTTTAGCTTCAATGTACAGAATATCCAATTATTCTTATACTTACTAACTCATATTTAAACATTTTAAAATAAAATTACATTGGATAAACTGAAGGACTGTTAAAGTAAAGAAAATGGTGTTGGACATTAAGAGGAACAGAAAAAAATATATATGTTTCATAGCACAGAATATTTTTACTAGAAAATAAATAATTTATGGGTCAGTAACCAGCAATTCTACTTTTATTAGAAATCATTTTATCTAGAATGCATGCATTTATTTTCTGATTTTATTTAAAGCAGTGACATCTAGGTGATCATCAATAGTACCTGAGTAAAATCACAGTTCTCTAAAAAGATTGATATGAAATTATGTGTACTACAAATTGTAGGCTTATGTTCTCTAAATATAATGAGACTAACTTTTAAATAATAAATTTTTTGAAAGTTGTGGTAGAAATGTACACTGTGAAGCCCGATCAGGAAAGTCTAAGATTGATTCTATGAGGGAGCTGTTGTCATAAAAAAATAAATGATAATAATAATCACAAAATCTCATGGAATGCAAATATTTACATAGTTTATTGGTCCACAGAATGTGCAGGGGTGGATTGACCTAAACTGCACTTTCCCAAATGTGGGTCTATTCCAGGTGTTTCCTTCCCATCTTTTTGGGACAGCAGGTTAACTTAGGCCTACTCTTTTTAATCTGATAACAAAGGAACAAAAGTGCACATGTAATACACAAAAAATGCTTCAAGAAATCATGTCTGCTAACAATCCATTGGCCAAAATAAATCAAATACTTAAGCCCAGCTTGGAATGGCAAGAATTACCCACTCAGTCTGATGGCAAAGCAAGTTACTTGGTCAAGCCTCAAAATGAAAGAGATGAGGCATATTCTTCTCTCAGGGAAGTAAAGAATGGTGCATATTTCTGAGCAAAGAATCTCATTTACCACAATCCACATTTTAGTAGCATAATGAAGGTAGTTTTATAATTTATACACAAGACTACCGAGATTATTTTCTGAGAAATTATCTGTGATCTAAGATATCATGAAGTTTTTATTTAAATAAAAAGGATTGTAAAATTAATCCAAAAATACATGGCCAGCAGGATTTGGATAGGAAGGCTTTAATATTTTTCTTTAGTGAGAGAACCTGACACCAAAATCACACAGTTTTGTGGCTACTTCTAAGTGGATATATCAGGTCAAGGAGGAATTGGCAAAATACCATTTAAGTTAGTAAACTGATGTGTTTATCTTTTTGCTTCCCTGTGTAACAAAGTCTTTGGTGGTCCTCACCCAGCAGAAGAAGGGAATTTCTTGGCTTGTATGCAATATTGTTTTCTTGATCCATGGCATGCATTAAAGATACTACAGAACATATGCACTATATTATAAAAATGTATGCATGATTCATAATGTCAATGACAAAGGTAAATATGGACTCTTGATTCCTTATATTCATGAGGTAAAATACTTAATAACACCCTCTCTGTAATTATTTTGTATGTAAATGATAGATGCAGGCTACTCAAAAGAAGAGTTTTTACCAAGTTTTGCATCAACAACTTCCCCAAAAGTGATTATTTTCTTTACCATCTTCCTAAAAGTGACGTAGGGGGAGACAATGGGGAAAATATCTTCCCTTTTGTATTATACCCGAGTAAGTTGTTTATCTAGAAGAAATTTCTTTGCTCTGTGGACATAAGACATCATAGTGCCTGTGATGAACCAAGAACTACAATATCTTGTGACAGCAATAGAAGCCATGACATGCAACATTTAATTTATAGACACAGGATATAGATACTCACCCTTCTAACTTCAATTGGCATAGATAACTTTGAAGATAATTTCAGTTTCAGAGGTTCCTGTAAATTCACCTGAGTCCTCCTTTGCGACTGTATCACAGCTCAACTTTTTTCTGCCCAATCTCATTTCTCTCTCTTCCCTAAATGATGTTGATCCTGACAGCAATTCCTAATGAACCCCTTACACATTGACCTCCACTTTCGAGTCTGCTTCCCAGAATGTCTCAAGGACTGATGGGAGTTGAATCTAATAAACATTCATGAGCCAGTTCACCAAAGGGACTGTGGACTTCTTAAATAATTGTATCATAAATGAGGGTTGTAGAAATATTTTAAGCAGGAAAGTGAAATGATCAGATTTAATTGTAAAAACTATTATAGTAATATCCTATAAAATGAATCTACAATGGTATGATATCAACAGGTAAGAATATGTTATTTTAGTTATCCAGATAAGAAAGGAAGTAGTAATATTTGATAGATAACACATATATGAAACTATTCTAAGAACTTTACAGGTAAACACTATTAATATTCACAAAAATGCTATGAGGTGAGTAATAAATATATCTCTATTACTTCATATTATAAATGAGAAAATTGAATCAGAATGGTTCAATAAATTGTTCAAGGTCATGAGACTAGTAATTGGTTGAGCCAGAATTTGAACAAATGGTAGAGCTTAAGAGTGCTTTCTTTTTCCCACTACAGTCTTGATGTACAGCTAGTGATAGCTTGACAGTAGAGACAGCAAAAAACTATGTGTACAGGATAATATAAGTCAATGAGAATTTGTAATGTGCTTGTCATATTTGGACGTCTGAGTTTGATGTACTTATGAGTCCAAGTGGAATCCTTTTGTAGCTGGCTGAAAGCAGTCTATAATAAATCTGAGAAGGCACTAAAGAACTGGGTAGTCATCAGTCTATTAGTGATAACCAAAGCCATAACTAGTGACATTTTGGTCTATGTAGACTACGCAGAAGGAAAGAGACATGATAAGGTCAAGAATAGAACCAGACTTAAAGATTCTTTCCATGAAAAATAAAAATACAGATACAAACAAATAAGAATATCTGTAGATTGTAGTACCAATAGAAAGATTATGTCTGAGTATTTTTAAGTACATAGACAGTAATCAGACTTAAGCTATTCAAATTTTTTACCTTTTATCTTGGAGCATCAAATGAGTTTATCACGTAATACAAAGAAATCTCTGAATGCTTATTTCAATTAATGGCTGCTAAGTTTCAGGAAACTTCCTGGACAGTTAGTGAACTTCCAAATATCTTCAATTTCATGGCTTGGTAGCTTTTAAAGATATCAATAATTATGGATAAATGAAAATATTAGAATGATTAATTATGTGGTTTAGATGTTAGATGAAATATCTGCCCTTCCTCTCACTAACTCAAATTTGTTTCATAAGAATTATAAATTTAAAATAATTTTGAAGTAAAATAACTGAAGAATTATTTTATTATAGTAAATAAAAAACAAATTATGGTAACTAATAAAGAGTTTTATTTAGAACAAATTGACTTTATATTTTTAAAAACTAACATGAAATTATATAAATAAATATTTTCCAATAAAATTTGTCTTAAAAAGTGACCTTCATTTATTATTTTTTTCTAAATGTTTATAAGTCTATGTGTGACTCTGTACATAAGTTCTTAAAAAAAAATTCTCCATCTTCTTTCCTCCATTCTATACCTGAAAACAACAACAACAACAACAACAATACATCATAAAAGTAATTCAGGAACTAAAATTAAAATTTTCTGTAAGTTCAATTTACTTTTGATGTACTGTTAAAATAATGATGGCTTTTTTCCTTCTTGACACTTTGACAGCCATTATTATTAATATAAATGATGATTATTAAACAAACATAATTGAATTATCCCAGTTTATCACTTCTATTTGTCATAAAAATTACTTTCCATATATATTTCAACCTATAAGATGCTAGGTCATTTTTTAAAAATTCTCTACTGTGTTTATCTGAGCAAAAAAATACCCCACCCCCAAAAAATACCTTAGTTGGTAAAAAAAATTTTAACTATGCCCTGATATGTTATCACTTTTATTTCTTTCGAGAAATAAGTTTATTTTTATTTTATTGTTTTTGAGAGAGGAAGAGAGATAGAAAAAGAATGGGGGGAGTAGAGAGAGAGATGGAGGGGATGTTAAGAAGGCTTCATGTCCAGCAGGGAGCCCAATATGGGGCTCCATCTCAGGACCCTGAGATCATGACCTGAGCCCAAATCAAGAGTCAGATTCTTAACTGACCAAGTCAGTGCCCTGTCTGTGAACAAATAAGTTTAAAAGGACATGGATTTTACATATTAGATATATTATTTAGAAGCACTGATGAAACACACTGTTAAATAAAATTTTAATTTTCCTTTCATCATCTTAAAGGTATATTAAGAAGTACATAAATGAAAACTGTCCTTATAAAAAATTTGGCATTTCCCTATAAAAATGGAAAGCTTTCATCTTAGTTTCATATCCTGAGGGAACTTGAAATGCTTGGATGCTGAAAAAATGTGATTGATAATCCAAATAAGTTTCTTTATTAAAAAAATCATAAATATACTTAACATATTGCTAATAGAAACTTGAAAACTTTTAAATGTTCAGGTTTGTTTCCATTCACAAGATATGGAAGTAACCACTTATTTCTAGCCATTCAAAGTCATTGATATCTGGCTTATGAATGTGGAATATTTGACTATAGATTGTCATCTTACACCATTATCTTTTTCTTTCTTTTAGAGACTTTTTCCAATCTAGAAACGTAGTTCATCTTAAGTTCTTTTCTATTTCTTCTACAGTTTCATCTAAATGACAGTTGTTTTATGCAATTACATTATACTTTATAATTTATTGTATTTGTATATTACATTTGATAACAATTGAAAATGGTGCCATTTTAGTAGTATGCTATATTAAACCATTCCTAATTTCCAAAAGATATTTTGATATGACATCATAGAAGTCAAATCTGCTTCATTGTCTTTACATAATTATCATCAAATATTAAAAATGATTACATTCATACTAAGGATATGTTTTATTATATCACAAAACTTAAAAGAATTTTAATGCTTCAATGAAGATGAAATAGAAATACTTTCCATGTATCTCCCACTAAGATGAACTAAAAGTCCTGGATGTTATATATAAAATGAATATAAAAGACTCTGAATGATAGAACACATAACAGCTAGAAACATCAGGCCCCCAGGGAATGACACAGAAGTGAGAATTCTCCATTTTCCTTTTGGCAAGTATACCCCTTTCTTGGTGCTACAGAAACTGGTAACCCAGCAGGGCAACAGACAGCAGCCAAAAACAAACAAACAAACAAAAAACCCAACCAAAAATTGTCTTGTCAAATAACTGGGAAAGGGTCAGCCAGAAAGTCAAAACAGTTTTATACAATGATCACTCTATTCTTGCAATAAGAGTAATGCATGTGTAATGTGGGGAGAAGGTCAGGAAGAGCCCCCATTTCCAATGCATAGCAAATGTGTAGCTGGTAGACTGACCTTATACCCTCAGGCTGAAATAAGACACCCTCAGGTACCCTGCCTGGATGGTAACAAAGAAGCTCACTTAGGAAGCCAAGACTTTTATCCTTTTCTGGTAGTAATGAGCCATCTAACCTGGGAGGTATCAGTAAAGACCAGGTTGGAAGCCTGATCTCCCATACCCACTTGAAGTAAGAGAAGAGATATAGACTTCCCCCTGACAGACTAGTAGCAGAAGACTTCAGCTGAAAAAGAATATTTAAAGGAGATCCAGGGTTTCATAATATAATACTCAAAATGTCCAGGTTTTATTAAAAAAATCATTTATTGTTGCAAGAGCCAGGAGGTTCTCAACTCAAATGAGAAAAGCAGCAGAGGTATGATAAAGATGTTAGAATCATCTGAAAATGGTTTTAAAGCAGTAATCAAAAAAGTGATTCAAGTGAAAAACAATTATGAACATGATTGAAACAAAGATACATGAAAACATAGAGCCTGAACAAAGAAATAGAAGATACCGTAAAAGAGCCAAAATATGTGAGGCAAAAAGCTTATACAACTGAATGTGAAAAACAATAGACACTTCCACAATTATAGTTGGGGAAGTTAATACCCTTTTCTCAACAATTGAGAAGATGATACAAAAAATCAGGAAGGATATAAAAGAGATTAACAGTAACATCAATAAATAGGATATAATCAACATTTATCAAACACATTAACCTCAAAAAAGCAGAATAGATATTATTTAAGTATCTCTGGACATACACCAAGATAGACCACATCCTGAGCAATAAATCCATTCTCAACCAATTTAAAAGAATTGAAATCATCAAACATGTTTTCTGATAACAATGGAATAAAGCCAAAAATTAATAATGGAAAGATAATAGGAATATCTTCAAACACTTGGGAACTGAAGAATACTTTGTCAACTAATCTGTAAGTCAGGAATGCCTCAAGAGAAATTTAAAAATACACTGAACTGAGTAAAAATGAAAATACAGTATAAAAAATGTGTGGGACTCAGCTAAAGCAGTATTCAGATGGAATTGATAGCATGTTTAATTAATCAATTCATATTTAAATTTTTTTAAAGATTTTATTTATTTATTTAACAGAGAGAGATCACAAGTAGGTAGAGAGGCAGGCAGAGAGAGGAAGGGAAGTAGGCTCCCCTCTGAGCAGAGAGTCCAATGCAGGGCTCGATTCCAGGACCCTGAGATTATGACCTGAGCCGAAGGCAGAGGCTTAACCCACTGAGCCACCCAGGCGCCCCTCATATTTAAATTTTATTTGGTTAAATACAGTGCATATTGGTTCCTGGAGTAGAATTCAGTGATTCATCACTTACACAAAACGCCCAGAGCTCATCACAACCAGTATTCTCCTTAATACCTTTCACCTATCTATCTTCTCCTCCCACCCACCTCCCTCCATCAACCCTGTTTATTTTCTATTGTGAAGATTCTCTTCTGGCTTACTTCCATCCCTCCATTTTTTTCTCCCACTTCCCATATATTCATTTGTTATCTCCCTTAAATTCCACATATGAGGAGGAAATCATATGGTATTTGTTTTTCTCTGACTTATTTCACTTAGCATAATATACTCTAGCTTCATCCATATCATCGCAAATGGCAAGATTTCATTCTTTTTGATGGCTGAGTAATATTCCATTATATACCACTCTTCTTTATCCATTCATCTGTTGATAGACATTTGGGCTCCCTCCATTTGGCTATTGTTAATATAAACAGCAGGGTGCATGTACCCCTTAGAGTATGTAAATGCTTAAATTAGAAATTTTAACTCTTGGTGTGCACGGATGGCTCAGTCAGCTAAGCATCCAACTCTTGATTTTTGCTCAGGTCAGTATCTCAGGGTAGAGATTGAACCCTATGTTGGACTCCCTGCTAGGTGTGGAGCCTGCTTAAGTTTCTCTCTCTGTCCCTCCCCCACTTACTCTCTCCCTCTCTCTCTCTCCCCTCCACATCCCAAAATTCAGCAGTTTTTAGGATGCTATGTAGAATGTCTGCTCAGTATCTTGAAACCAAAGTTTTAACTATTAATTTTTCCACAAGTTGACTGGTGTTATTCTTTTCCTTTCCCATGGTATTAAATTACTTCTTTTTTTTTCTGTATTTCCATTATTATTAAAATGCAAATTTCTTATTTGGTTAATTGAAACTTTTAAGAACTCATCTTCTGCCTATTCAGATATAAATCATTAATTGTGGATGGATGTTCAATATAGTACAAAGGCAACCCTGTGCTGAACAGGAATCTCTACAGACTAACCTAATGCGGGATGGCTAGATCATGTATATCTTGTCCTGACTGGATTGAGAGCCTCCATTGATCCATGACATTGTTTGTGTTCCAGGTGGCTACACACTAAAGATACATCCAGCTGGGAGGCCTACCCTGATTAATGTCCTTCACACTTAAAGTGCAGATGGCCTGACACTTATTGCCTTTATTAACTTATTAGAGCTGCCATATGGGAGAAATGGCTTTCCTTTTAACTGGAATCACTTGGGGATTGAAAGGACAACCCATTGCCATGGGGACTACATCAAGTTACCCAAACTAGCTGAAGATGAAAGAAATCAATGAATTGCTTGGACAGAAGCAATGTGCACTGGCATTTTTCCACAACTCCTACTCTGAAAACCAGATGGAATGGAGTATGTCAAGGGAAGCAACACTGCAAGTGTGCTCTCTGTTAGGGAATAATCTACTGGAGTTAGTATCCAGTAAAAGTATTCTAGACCGAGTTTACAAGACTTTTCAGCTGACCGTTAAGATGGCATTGGTTAAAATTATATACAATGAAAACGTGGTGAAATGATAATGGGATGAAGTGTTAATGCATGTATGCAGTTTTAAATACACATATTTATCAGTATTTTTTAATGTTACATGTGTGCTAATAGGATATATATATAATCTACACTTGCTTAGAAAGCAAATTAGGAATTCAATATGTCATTCATAGGAATACTTAACCTTATAGTTGGGTCTTCCCTAAAACCTGTGTTGTTCAAGATGAAGTTTAATATATTATACAAGGAAGATGCTCAGTAAACGTGCGTTGAATTAAATGATCTTGTAACAAATTTCAGTTTAGATGACAAATTTTTATTCCCATCATTTAGTGAATTCCCATAATTCACTGAATAGTCTAGGGATCCTTTTTAAAGGACTCGACAAGGTGTCATCTGACTACTGCTCAAGTGAGTTAAAAGCTTAACTTGCATGTTAGTATTCATAGCAAAAACTTCTTTTCACTGTTTTTGCTTTATAATGAATTTGAGCATCAGAAAATCTAGGCTATTTATTGAAAAAAGTATTAGGTCATTTCCTTACTTGCTGCTGAGTAATTTGTTGCAAAAATACATACTAAAAATGTTCATATTTACAATTGCATTGTCTAGTTTTCCACACCACTACTGAAAATAAAAGTATGTTGTTTTAGAATTTTTTTTAAAGAAGATAAATCTAAAAAAAAAAAAAAAAAAAAAAAACTAAAAAAGAAGAAGAATCTATCAGGGCATCTGCAAATCGAACAAACCATATTTCACTGAATACCTGAACATATGGAGGTTAGACACTTCATGCATTAAATTTTAAGTGAACTGACTTTATTGGATCCTTGACAGCAGGGAAAAGGAAAGTATCAACAAGAATGAAAAAAATCAGTGCATCAGATTTATTGCATTAATATCAAGTAAGAAATATATGATCTGTAACATGGACAAAGGAAAACATATACACTGACGTAAAGGATGGTTCATATTCCTGTTATCCACCTTTGACCTCTGCCTTCTCTCCATTTACTACACATTCTAAAACTATCATCATGAAGTTATTCAAGAGTTGTCTGTTGAATAGCTACTCTGTGTCAGGCATTATGCTAGATACTGGGGATAATATGATGAATAAAAAAGACAAAGATGCTATCTTAATGGGACTCTCTAGCAAGTGGGTCTGCCAACAAATCCAAAATTAAAATTGTAAGTAATTAGCATAGTGATAGACAACATGAAGGATATTATGGGAATAAAAGAAAGACATTTCACCTCTACCACACTGGGGAAATTATACTTAAGCTGAGATGTGAAAGATGCATGATCTCATAAAGGAAAAAACGAGTGCTCAAAGTAGAAGAAAAAATAAATAAAAGCCTGAAGGTGAGAATGAGCTGTGGGTACTTGAAGAACTGGAAGTCGATCTATGTTGCAGGAAAACCTTCAGGGTGAGGCTAATGAGTTAAGGTAGAAATAAGCAGCTGACAGATGAGGATAAAAGTCTATAAGGTTTTGCTGACAATTCATTAAGTAAAAATTGTAAACTGGTCCCTAGTGCCAAGACTGTATGACAAGGGGACACAAATGTTCCCACTTCTCAGTAAATACAAATCCCAGATACTGTATGTGTTCTCTCAGAACTCATCAGACACACTCAGGGTTCCCTCTGACAAATATTAAAGACAAAATTATTTTATGAATAAATGTGAAAAATAAAGAATGAATTCAAAAGTTAAAGAACCAGAAATTTTACCATAGCTTAGTCTGGAACAGACCTTGGCAAAGGTATGAGTTTTCTTTAATTTATGCCATCTCTAACATTGAGAAGCAGCTAATGTAAGACATAAAACCATCATGTCCAGAAGTCTGGTGGATGTCTCCTGCTTTTTCAAGGGACAGTAGATGAGACTCTGTGTTGTTCTTTAATGGTTTCTCTCATAAATAAGCATGAAGGCAAAGGGTGGTTGATCTGAAGTTCACTTTATTGCATCAACTTTTCTCTGCATCACAAGTTTTTCTTACAAATGTGTTGTGAAGATAGAATTAGAAGTCAATAATGTTCTTTTTAGATTTCCAATAAAAAACTAGTCTCTGTTAGATGGTGATGTCAGTCAGGAAGTTATTCAACAGTCCTGGCAAGAGATGAGAGGTAAATGAAGACAGTGACTATGAAGATTGAGATGGAAGTATTTCATGGGCAAAACTGATGGGATACAGTGTCCAAATAGACATGAGGGGAAGAAAGAAGAGAGTTCATGTTAAATATTAGCTCCAGTAAATGGTGAGACCATTCTCTGAGTTAGGGAACATGAGGAAAAATGAAGGGATTTTGCAGGAAGGTTATTTTATTTGTTCAATTTAATACAGTTTGTTTCTAGGTATCCATAGGGCATACAGATGGAGATGTCCAGTGGACAACAGGGAAGGTGAATATATAGGACTGAGGTGGAGGGGAGAAAGTCAGAAAACCAACTGTACATTTTTTTATAAAGTTTTAAAACATATTTTGGCAAAAAGTGATAATACCATGAATGCAAAATGCATCTTCAAGGGAGGATTCTATTTGTGATTATACAAGAGCCATAAATATGTTTAAACCTGGATGGGGAGAAAATGGTATAAAGGGAACAATTAAATATTCCTGAAAAGAAATTGAATAGCACAATGTCTTTGAGAAGTCTTTCAACAAGGGGAGAGAATTTCTCTCATTGCTACAAGAATGAGGAGGAATCACCATGTGGTCATGTAGTAGATCCAGTCTTGGATCCAGCATAAGGGAGAGGAAGGGATTTTCACCTAATAGCACTCTTTTTTTTCTTTTTTTCTTTTTCTTTCTTTCTTTCTTTCTTTCTTTCTTTCTTTCTTTCTTTCTTTCTTTCTTTCTTTCTTTAATGACTAGGAAAGTATGTTGGTGGGATGGATAACTTGCAAATGTTGCTGAAGATAAATACCATACAAATTAAGAAACAAGTTTGTTGGGCAAATCTGAGGACCCAGATTTGAGTTTCCATTAAGACATTCTTTAGATTTTCTCCAGCAAAAGACCGTAGCCTATATATTTTTATACTAGATAAAAAGAATGTGTAGAATTCACAGTTTTGATTTAATCTTTGAATCCTTTGGGACTTCCCCCTGTGAAGTACTATTGTGAAATCTATCTTCAAGTAATAGCTAATGATCATCTACGAAGTTGACCTTAACATAATTCTGGTAAAAAATAAATTTTAGAATAATTGCCAAATCACATATGTGATGGTTAATTTTATGTGTCAATTTGGTTGAGCCATGGTGACCAGATATGTGGTTAAATATTATTTTAGATGTTTCTATGAGGCATTTTTAAATAAGATTGACATTTAAATTGGGGGACTTTGAGTAAAACAGATCGCTTGCCATAACGGGGTGGGGGGAGTCTATCAAATCCATTAAAGGCCAGAAGAGAACAAAAACCAGACCTGCTCCAGCATGAAGGAATTCTGCCAGAAGATAGCCTTCTGACTTGAGCTGCAAAAGTGACACTGTCCTGGATCTACAGTTTGTTGGTCTAACCCCAGCAATCTCCACAATATGTGAGACAATTCTTTAAAATAAATTTCTCTCTCTTACACATTCTCACATATTACATTGCTTCAGTTCTCTGGAAAAACCCTGCTTAATGCAATGTATTTAAATTTTGCTTAATAGCAGTCCATTTCTTCATTACTTAAAGCTTATTTTGTTGCAATAGTAATTAAGAAGCTTGTTTAATTTTGTTAAATTTTCTGTGTAAGAATGTAAATTTTAATTTACTAATATTTTATTAAATTATTCAAATAAATAGGAATTTTCTTCTGCTTTCAATAAGGAAAAGTTGTGCACCATCCATATTAGACTAACTTTTTAAAAATGTTATTTTTAGCCCAGAAGAAAAAATCTTTCCAGTTTTCTCTTTGTTTTAACTATAAATTATTTTAAAGTGCTCAATTTCATAATTTTCTTCAAATTATATTTAATAACCTATTGCTCCTACTTTAAGACCAAACATATCATTTTTATTTTGTAGTATTTTTTTTAAAGATTTTATTTATTTATTTGACAGACGGAAATCACAAGTAGGCAGAGAAGCAGGCAGAGAGAGAGAAGGGGAAACAGGCTCCTGCTGAGCAGAGAGCCCTATGCGGGGCTCGATCCCAGGATCCTGAAACCATGACCTGAGCCGAAGGCAGAGACTTAATCCACTGAGCCACCCAGGCGCCCCATTATTTTGTAGTATTTTTGAAAGAATTACTATGATACTCACTACATGTTACTATATAATGAGGTCATATATAAGAAAAGCTCAAAGATAGGAAACAGTATCCTAAAACTTGACTATTCAATAGACATGTATAAAATGAAGCATATTTTGACACGTTATGTTTCAATTATTTCCTGAAATTAATTAATCCTTCCCCTAGTAACAACCAACAATAAAAAATGACACACAGACCAATGTGCTGTTGATAAGCAAAATAATTTAAGAGAATACATTTTCTATTTTGTCTACTTAGCATTGCTTTGAAAATTGCCAAATATTACAGAAACATGAGAAAGTTATTAAAAAATTAATTTCTTCTATTGACACAAAATTTATCATAATTAATTTTTATAAATATATAACTAGTATGATGTCTGCTTTTCATGCTTCTGCATTTAACTTTGAGAAATACCATTATATTTTTAATATATACTGTGATTTCACTATAGGATATACTGCTTTTGAAAAAAATAAGATGCATAATTATCACTTATTAAAATATATAGTACTTAGTATATTAGTTGTCTTTTAGTTAAAATTGTTTACAGGGGCGTCTGGGTGACTCAGTGGTAAAAGCCTCTGCCTTCTGCTTGGGTCGTGATCCCAGGGTCCTGGAATCGAGCCCCACATTGGGCTTTCTGCTCAGCAAGGATCCTGTTTCCTCTTCTCTCTCTGCCTGCCTCTCTGCCTACTTGTGATCTCTGTCTGTCAAATAAATAAATAAATCTTAAAAAATAAAATAAAATAAAATTTTTTACAAATCCCTTTTTTAAAATTCAACTTTCTTTCCATTAGATACCTTCCCAAAAGTTATAGCTATTTTTCTGTGGACTTTCTTATCTCATCATTTATTATTTAATAAGTTCCTACTTTTATTTAGAATCTATTTATTACTTTATGATTCATATCAGTGAGGACAGAAATATTACTCTCCTTGCCTTTCGGCCTGGTTTATAACAATTAGAAAATTTCTTTCTTCAAAATTGTCAAAGCCTCATGTTAATTTAGTGGTAAATATCATTGTTTAAAATAAAAACATTTTTAACAATGCATGCCAGAAATATTTCCTTTGTTGTTGTTTTTTGTTTGTTTGTTTTATTTTGTTTTGTTTTTGTTTTTCCCAAGAAGCAGGTAATAGTTTGCAACTGTTTTGTCACAGATTGGGTATTTACTTAATTTCCATACACTCCTGCAGCTTTACATAAGATACATACTTTTTTTTTTTCTTCTACAGAGAGATCACAGGCAGGCAGAGAGAAAGAGGTGGGGAAGCAGGGTCCCTACCTAGCAAAGCCTGATGTGGGGTTCCATCCCAGGACCCTGGGATCATGACCTGAGCCGAAGGCAGAGGCTCTAACCCACTGAGCCACCCAGGTGCCCCAGATACATACTTTTTTAAAAGATGTATTCATTTGTGAGAGAGAGAGAACACAACGGGTGCTTATACATGAGTACAAGTGGAGGAGGGGCAGAGGGAGAGAAGCTTCAAGCAAATTCCCTGCTGACTGAGGATCCCAATGTGGGGCTTAATCGCATGACCCATGAAATCATGACCTGAACTGAAAACCAAGAGTTTATAACGCTTAATGGACTGAACCACCCAGGCTCCAACATACATTTTTTTCCAAACATTGTAATAATACTATCCTACTCTGGCTCAGTTTGTTTCTCCTCCTTTTCTACCTTCTTCACCAGGACAATTCTAGCTTTCCTGTTCCCTGAGCTTGAAAAGAAAGATGAACTTTTAAAATTAAGAATTAGAGAAATTGAGGCACCTAGGTGTCTTTGGCAAGTAGCTCAATCGTTTGCAACTAAAAGAATCCACACAGCTATTTTTTTGTGTAAATTATGGTTTCACAGAGAGAATGTTAATAAACAACTAAGCTTTCCTTCACAGAGGGAATCAATTACATTCCATATATGTTAAAGAAATTGGTTATTATGTCAGAGAGTAAAAATATTAAAATCCACTTTAAGTAAATATTGAATGATTTTATATATAAAAAAACACTATTCTTTGAAGGAAATTAAAATGATTTTAAAACATTTTCTTAACTTTTGAGTTACTTAAAAATTAGAACATGTTTATCCAAACCACAATTTAAATATAATGTATAAAATAATTATCAACACAGTTGAAGGGATTGGGGAAGCTCATTAATGTACTCTTATTCTAACCAAAAATATGTTTTCACAATTTATGTTACCTATTCCCTCATTTAGTAAATGGACTTAAATATGTCAATAGAGGGAATTAAAGCTTATAGCACATTAATACCACTTTTGCAAAGTCTTTATAGAACAGGGTCAGAAGGGCACTTTGATAAGGAAAATGTAAAGGATTGAAAATCCTCTAAATAGGCTTGCTTAATAAAGAACAAACATTAAATAAACAAAAAGGAGACAATAGCTGTGAAGGACATAGATGGGACAATTTGATGTACATTCTTTGGGAGAAAAGAATGGTCTTTTGATTTTTTTTTTTTAAATCTATGTTAAGAGACTTGGACAAGAAAACAAAAACAAAAAACAAAAAACAAACAAACAAAAACCAAACACACAAAAAAACCCTGAATACCTGAAAAATGGTTGAAAATTTCAGTAGTACTATTTTTGGCATTCCAAAAATTCTTCCTACTTTCTACTCTACAGTAATTTATTTCATTCTAATTAATCATTCCTAGTAGTATATGGCATGCTAATTATTTTCCATCTTAAAACAATTTTTTTTGACTCTGTGTTCCTCACTATATATCCTTTACTTGCTGTCCTTTGCAGCAAAACTTTTGTGGTCAATGCACATTTACTCCAGTTCTCTTTGAACCCATGCAACTTGGCTGTCCCCTGCACAAATCCATGGGAATCTCTTCACAATTGCTTTTTTGAGTTAAATCATTACTTGTGAAGTCTGCATGAACATACACTCAACAGCACTGACTGCATCTATCTTGAATGCATTTGCTCTACTTGGCCAGCAGGACTTCACACCCTTTGTCAGCTTTCCTGTTGCTTACTGGTACTCCTTCTAAGAGTTTCACTGGTTCCTTCTCTTCTTCTATTAAGATACGAAAATAGGTACTCAGGACACTTGTTAAGGATCATAAAGCAGACTTTATTCAGTGGAACTGTTACAATAGGCACAGACATCACTGCAGTGGGAAAGAGATTGCACTCAATTCCAAATACAACATGGATAAATGTCAACTTATAGCTCCAGAGCAGGACAGGGTCACTGAATGGAAAATTACTAAAAGGAATCATTAGCGTTAAGAGGGGATTCTGGCTAAACCAATCTAATGGGATTTTTGCTGAAGGCAGACCAGGGTGATCAAATATCACCCAGGGATTCTAGCTAAACTGATTTGGCAGGATTCTTGCTAAAGTTGGGCAATGTAGAAAGGAAATTAAAAGCTCAAAGGTCAGAGACTAGTGAAAAAGTTCAGGGGAGACTGAGTGGAGTTTTGTGAAAGAAATAATCTTTGTCATGTCTGACTTCTAAACATTGGAATAGTTGAGATTAGGGCTAGAGTTAAGGGTGAGGCTAGGGATAGGACCCAGCCTTTGCTCTTTCTTTTCTTCTATGCAGCTCCTTGCACTTGATGCCTTGCCCATGTCACAGCTGTGCAAACAATCTCTGCCAACAGTTCTCAAGTTTATATGCCCAGTCTCTTTTCTGAACTCCAGCCCTATATCTGCCACCTTACTGAAGTAAGAAAGATGTGTTTTGGGGGTCCAGAGCTGATGGCCAGGAAAGAATTCTTGAGACATCTTTGGTGCAGAAAGTTGATTTTATTAAAGTATGGAGACAAGACCTGATGAAGTTCTAGAACATAGGTGAGGTTCTCCAAGAAAGAGTTCTTGAGACATCTTTGGTGAAAAATGGTGGTTTATTAAAGCACGGGGACAGGACCCATGGGCAGGAAAAGCTGCTGCCTGGGGGATGTGAGGAGTGGTCTATTATATACTTATAAGTTGGGAGGGGGTTAGGGATGGCATAATGACTTAATAGAAACCTTGGAAGCAAGGTTTCTAGGACCTTGAGGGGCTATTGTCTGGGGAAAAGGTTATTCATTACCAGTAATAAAACCTTCTCATGAGACCCTTTAGATGTATATCAGTGGGCCATATGCTTGGGAATGAATTTTGACACTATCTTGGAAGTTTAGAGATAAAGTTTCCTAAAGGAATTGTTGAAGTAGATTTACAGGATCCTGGTTGAGGTTAAGGGGTTGGTCAGTCTAGGATTGTCCTCGGCCCTTAGCAAAGCCTTAAGGTGGAGGTCAGTTGAGTCCTTAGAGAAGAGCCACTCTGCCTGTTTCAAGGGCTTATCAGTAGATAAGGAAGTGTAATGATTTTCTTCTGCCTCACATCATTAGCATCATCCTACATTTTTTAAAAAAATTAGAAACATCATAGGATCTAGAACATCATTGAAAGCATGTATGAAGATAAAAAATTAAAATCAAGCTACCTTATTTCAAAAAGTTTATTATTATTATTTTAATTGATCACTGTAAAAATATTGACCTGATGGGGCTAAAGATATGTATTTGGGCAGTCAATCATTGGGTTTGAGGTTACATGGTATCTTGCCTTTCCTTGGCAAAATTACAGTCTATAAAACTAACAGTTCATCTCTCTGACCTACCCATGCAAAAAATAAATCAGTTATTATGCTAAATATCAGCACATAAACCTCAACAGATGATCTACATATTAATGCAACCTATCCTATTACAACAGGATTTTGTGCTAAAAATAACCCCAGATATAAAAGTGTATTTATATCTTTACTAGAGATGAAATTCTGATTTGACCTTAACAGTCAAAAATAGAAATAGATAAAAAAGGGAGATGACTTAGTGTTTTGTGGTCACATTGTTTCATTCTCTCAGTCACATATACATTGACGAGAAAGGTGGTGTGCTTTGGAGCAGGAGTGCCCCACAACTGTAGCCAGAAGACCTGGGACTGTGTGCCAGTTTTCTAGTTCTAGGAAGAAGAAAATAAGATAAATGTAACATCATTTTTCTCATCTGTACATGGAAAACAACAACAAAAAATTGGTCTATATAACTAATAGGATTGTAAAGAAATAATTTAACATTTTGGGGGGTAAATTGCAATTATAATAGTTCAGTATGTAAGTGAATTTTGGGTCTTAGTTCTTCAACTGTATATATATATATATATATATATATATATATTTTACATTTACATGTATGATACATATATTCCAGTGTCTTTTTGAAAAAACAATCCATATGTCTAAAATGAAGTTTCCTTTGATTCTTTGGAATAAAAAAGAAAAGAAAAGAAGACAGAAAATGGGAGGAGAAAGAAGTACGTAAAAAATAAAATATTTCTAAGTGTTTCTTCATATACTTCATTACGTATTCCGTAATTTTGTCACAGAAAAAGAACATTAGAAAATTACTATGAAAAGCATAGTAAAATAATACTAATTGTCATTTCCAAACATCTTCTGTTTTCTTTTATTTCTGATGTATCTGCATTTAAGTCTCCAATATATACATGGAAATAAAATTAGTCAAATAGACAAACTAATTTTAATAAGCACACATTGGCATGGTCAAATATAACATTTGGCCATCTTCCATTATAGTGAATATTCCAAAAGGAAACTTGAGACTTAAATGTTAAAATAGTCATGCAAGTTATTTTTAATTTTAATTTAATTTTATTTTCTTAAGGAGGCAGATTTCACAGGCTGGAAGATAACTATGCTCAACCTAGGGGACAACAGTATAGTCCCTCACAAAGAATTATGAAACGTAACATACAGATTATTTTTAGAAAATAAGAAAAAATATATAATTTACATGTAATAATTTTTAGCTTTTATCCTCATTTCAGATGTGGCACTAAATATTTAAAATTATGTAAACAGTTTCCAGCAAAGTTCTTATATGAAGAAAAATATACACAGGAAATAATTTGAAATGGTTGGGGGCATCTCGGTGGTTCAGTCCAGTTGAGCGTACAACTCTTGATTTTGGCTAAGGTCATGATCTCAGGGTCCTGGGATCGAGCCCCACATCAGACCCCATGCTTAGCAGGAGTTTGCTTAAGGATTCTCTCCCTCTCCCTTTGCCTCTCCCCCCAGCTTGTACTCTCTCTCTCACTCTAAAGTAAATAAAATAAATTCTTAAAGCTAAAAATGTTAAAACTGTTGGAATCTATAAGGAACTGTCCAAATGCAACACATTCATTTAATAATAATTATTTCCAAAAGGTAATTGCTTTTAAAATTCAGGGAAAGGATGCTAGAATGGTGTTATCTAGTATTATGCCCAAAAGATAGAATTAGCCATGAAGACAGTGTGATTAAGAGAACCAAAGCCATGGAAATGTTTATATGTCAGAAAGCTTAATGTACAATGAAGAGCCCAAATTTGCCTAATAGAATTGATATATGGCACTCCTAAGATATGGGGGTATAGCCAGGAGATAACTTGAAGAGGGCCTAAAACAAAAGTCTTTAAATCAGGAAAGAAAATAAAGTTATCAAGTTATTCTTGAAGAAAAAAAGATGTATTTTTCTAAGTCTGAACCTAAGGCTTTTACTTTCTTAAAAACCACCAAATTAAAACTGTGGTGCACTGAACAGACCCAGTCTTCCTGTTTACAAATGAAAGTGAATGATATAACCTAATGGAACTTTGTCTGAAAATATCAAATTAATATATTACCTGTTCTGGGACTTTTAAGGACCAATTAAACTGTTTCTTTCCAGCATGCAACCAAGCTCTAAGCTAAAGACTAGCGTTTTCTCAGTAGGTCTAATGCAGAAGCTCCCAAATAGAAGTTCTTCCACAATCCCCACTGGCTTTTAATGCTGCAATTTGGTGGCAGATTATTTCCAGTAGCATAATTCCTTTAACTGTTGTCCCTCTCCCTGACATCAAACCTCTTACTAAAAGTCTTGAAAATATAGGATTTTATTTAATTACTCATGTTTATTGAGTTCATATTGGTATAATTTGGAAACCATTACTCAAAGCCACAGTGTTGTCATAGGATATGCACATGTATTCTGGTTACCACAGTACAGGACAATTTAAAAAAAATATTCAATTTTTATTAGTTTTTCAAGTTACCAATTTCTTTTTATAGTAATTTGGGGATGTTATTTATTTACTTATTTATTTATTCATTTATTTTTAGGAATTTGACCATTTCATGTAGGATTTTATTTTTCATTCACATACATACATAATAAAATCCTTTTATTTTTATTTAAATTTTTGGTACATGGTTGCTTACCCTTTGTGACTCTTTTTTTTTTTTTAATTCCAGTGTAGTTAACATACAGTGTTATATTAGTTTCAATATCCTTTGATTCTTTATTTGTGGAGGTCAGAGGTCAGCCTACCTTTTTATTTTTCATTTTTTTTATTATTTTTTATTAACATATAATGTATTATTTGTTTTAGGGGTACAGGTTTGTGAATCATCAGTATTACACAGTTCACAGCATTTTTATACATGTTTTAAGAATCCATTGCTGCTTTATGGTCTAAATTTTCTAGTTATGCTTACTATGTAAATATTGGGCTTCATTGCTTTAAAATTGTGGTTTTCCAATGTTCGTGTATATCAGCATTATCTAGTGGACTTGTTAAATGCAGATGGCTGGGCCTCATCCACAGTTTTTGATTTAGTAGGTTTGGGGTAGAATCCAAAAATTTGCATTACTAGAAAGTTCTCAGGCAAAACTCATGCTGGTGGTTTGGAGAATACATTTGGAAAAACATCACTTTAAAATATTTTTATTTTATGTTAGTGGTATGATGTGAAGACAAACACTTGGTATCTCTGAGACTCAGTTCCCACTTCCTTGGGCAGTAAAAATATGATTATCTCAAGACAGTGTTGTGAGAATTCTGATACAATATGTAAATGATTCAGCAGAGATTCCAACACATAGCTGGTAATTAGTAAACATTAACTGCCACTCTTCCCCTTTTTAAAATTCATCATTACATAATGGCCAGCTAAAATTTATAATAACAGAAAAAAAATTAAAATCGTCCTTTAGATATTCTCTTTGGAGGAATGGGAAGAGAGAAATCTTGAGTCAGTATTGAGGCAGAGACTGACCTCTGCTGGACGGGTTTATGCTTTGTTTGTTTGTTTGTTTGTTTTTCTCCAGCCCCAGATGCTGCCCATTTATGAGAGTCAGCTATATGCTTTTTCCATGAGCTGTGACTACATTAAGTTTCCAAGCAACCTGCTCATTTATTCATTCAATAATGTGTATGTATATGTGTCTCTGCGTGAGCTAGCATCAACTACGTAGAATATGTCCTGGGAAGTACAGTGATAAACAAGACTAGAGGCCATTTCTTTTTTTGTTAAGTACACAGTGAATGCAGGTGGAAAGCTCATAAGTAACTAAACAAAGTTAAGTGAAGTGACAGACTGTGGCTGCATAAAGGGACCTTTTAAAAAATAAAGTGGTGAGGAACAGTCCCTCTGGAAAAATGCTTGGAGTACAGAACTGAAATGAGAGAAAGAGCATTGTTGAAATCCAGAATAAGAACATTCTGAATAAAAATAGAGCATATTTAGGGGCTCTGAGTTTAAAACAAACTTGATGTGTTAGACAAAACTTAGGACATATATGACAAAGAGGCAAGTGTAGATCTCAGCAAGCAATATAGAAAATAGGGCTCTTTATGGATTGTTGTTTCAAATATCTCCATGGGAAGCTCTGTTCTCATATCATCTAGGAAAGCTCAGGATAGCAATAGCTAAAAACCAAACAAATCAAGGGCTCCTGGGTGTCTTACTTGGTTGAGCATCAAACTTTTGATTTCTTCTCAGGTCATGATCTCAGAGTCATGAGACTGAGCCCTGGATGGAGCTCCACTCTGAATGTGGAGACTACTAAGTATTCTCTTTCTCCTTACCCTCTCTGCCCCCACCTTCCCATGTTCCCATGCACACATGCACACACACTCTCTCTAGAAAAACAAATAAAACAAAACAGAACAAACAAAAACAGCTCAGTGTCTCTAACTGATACAGTTTATTTTTTGCTCACATTATATATCCATTGTAGGGTAACATGGGGGAACACTCATGGCTATCACTTTGGAACCCAGGCTGACAGAGTTTTATCTCAACAGTAGTTTCTACAATTGCAGAGGCTGGGAAGAAGGAAAATGAGAATCCATACATTAACTAATAAAACTTCTTTGGATCATTTGTGTCGACCAAGCATCATCTATGGTCTATGTAAAGACCAAGCCCTTCTGCCCACTGCAACCTGGTGTGAGTCTGAGGAAAATACAACATAGTCAAACACTGGTTGGAACAGTGATTTACCCACAGAGAGAAGAGAAAGATCAAGACCAACTTTAGTAGGGGATGTGGGGCCCCTATGGTTATTGGGTCCCTCCTAGCAGTTGATGCAAGGCAATGGGTCTGCACACACTCTTTCATATTACAGCAAAAGGGCCCCATGCCTTCCTCACAGGGGAGGGGTACATTAGTGGGGCTGGCCAGGTACCATATGACACACACAGTTAGGTAGAACAACAGAGTATACGTTGTATCTGAAACTGGAAGTCAGAGTCCCAGATAAGACTGAAAGTCCCATAGGCTGTTCAGAGTCTTTATCTCTTAGTAGGGAATGTGTTCCAGGCCCAGAACCCATTTTAATATGATCAAGTGGGGGTCCAAAGATCGCATGCATAAAATTTACTTTCCCGACAATTCCAAATCACAATTCATTGCACGCCCCACAGAGAAGGTATGCCCAGTCCTGCTTCATGGGAGGGCACTGTAAGAACAGATGCAATGTAGATGGATAGCAATAGACTTAAAGTTATGTACTTAGAAGGTGAAAAGTCATTACAGCTTGTCCTATATTCATGTTAACCTATCTAGGTATTAACATAATTTACACATGGGAAAGATGTAAAGAAACTCAAAACCAAGATGTAAACAACAATTGTAAATTTCATCCACCAGGAAAGGAAATAGGATAATGTGGCAACAGTATTTTACATCAATAGATCAATATAAGAAAGTTTTAAACAATGTTTTATATTTCAACATTCTCAGTACATTATTTGTTTATATAAAATTAGGTATAATTGATAAAGCATCTTTCAATTTCTTCATAAATGCAGCTTTCTGGACAAGTCCTATTTACATCCACAACTCTGGCATTGCTTTATGTTTAAGATAAAGATTTTTTTTTTTTTTTTTGCAGATATTGGTTTTGCCTACCGGAAGCTCAGAGATATTATTTTGAAACATGCTGTGTTCTTCCTTTCTAGTTTGTCATAGAATTTCATTAAGCTACTTTTATTGTTGCTTCTTTTTGCTTCCCCATAATCCCCTCCAGTTTTGATAAGTGTTATCTATAAATGTGCTTGAGAGACCAGATGGTGCTTCATGAGAGACAGGCTAGATTCGTTAATCATGAGGAAAGAGATGGATTTAGATATTTCATTTTCTTTTTTGATGCATTCTATTTTAATAGAAAGAAATGATTTCATAAAGCTGCATTTGGGTTGTATTTGTACAAACACCTGTCACAATTAGCCACATGCATAATTTTCCTGTTTTGCAATATTCAGAATGTTATTAATTCTGTTTTAACTTTATAGAAAAAGGGAGAAAAAACTGTTCTTGCAATCCTTAGGAATGAATCAATGGTAGAGACATAATGTATATGACTGACTGTTCAAAAAGAAAAAAAAAAGACAACACAGTTTCAGTACATAAAACTAGTATTGAATCTCATTACCTCTTTAATATGTTTTCTTCATTTGCATCAGACTTATCAGTACAAATAAAATATAGGCTACTTATTTAAATGTGATTGGAGACTATGATAACAGAGACTGGCATATTGCCTTATATTCAAAGATATATATAGGTATGTCCTAGCACAAGTAAATAAGCTACTGTTAATGTGTTTGTATGTGTGTGTGTGTGTGTGTGTGTGTGTGTGTGTGTTTCTATGTATACTCACTATATGGTCACATAAATTAGAATATATATAAATATATATATGTATACAAATAAATAAATATATATATCAATATGTAAATATATATTTCCTTAAAGTGAGAGAAAAAAGATCTACCATTTTGTTCTAGAATACTTGATAACCTATATGTGAAGATTTTGTTATTTTAGAAAACTGAAATTTGTTGCTGAAACTACTACTGAAATGATGAATGTCAAAAAAAAGTAATGAAATAACAAAGAAAACATGAAAAGGCTTTGCTTTGATTTCCCAGAGAATGAAATTACAATGAGGGAGCTGAGGACATCAAGATACCCATAGTCTTAAATGATATAAATAAAAATGTTCTTTCTTATCAAATGCAAAAAAAACCATGTAAAAGTTATTTAATTTATACTTATGGTGAATATTAACATTAACTATGTTATGTATATTTAATATCATATAGTTTTAAGAATTTCTATCAACCTATGTAAATCTAATAATCATCGAAGGAATGAGCACAATAATATATAAGTTAAATGTAATAAGATTATCTTGTTTGGTTTATAATGGCTTTTCTTAATGAAATAGAAGAAAGTAACTTAAGTATTATTTTTAATATTTGTCACAAATAAGCAAAGATCCACTTATCAATCTTTGTAAGAATGGTAAGATATTAATCAGAGCAAGGTATATATTTTGACATAATTTATTTCAACTAGATTCAGATCAACTTATGTTTATTTTAATTAGTGCTCATTATTATGATGATAACAAATAAGAATAAGAACCAATCCTACTTTCAAAGATTATAAAAATTAATAGGAATAAAATACACCAACAAATAAAAAGAACGCAAGCAAACCCACTAAAAGATATTGAACTATAATTTTGGAAAATTTTATTATCTTACTAATTTGCTATCATCACATAGCTACTGGGTTCAGCTTGGAATTTTTTAAAGATTTTATTTATTTGTCAGAGGGAGAGAGAGCACAAGCAAGGGGAATGTCATGCAGAGGGAGAAACTGGCTCCCTGCTGAGCAAGGAGCCTGATGGGAGACTGGATATCCCAGGACTCTGGGACTGTGGCCTGAGTGAAAACAGAGGCTTAACCAACTGAGCCACCCAGGGATCCCTAATTCAGCTTAAAATTGTTCACAATCTTCAATATCTAAATATTAATAGCCAGTTATAACATACAAAAATGCTGTCAAACTTCCTGTTTCAACTAGAGCACATAAGGAACTTAGAAGTCATCACTCCTGTCCTCACAACAGGAAGAAAGGTGAATAAGCTAAAACTCAATGCTCTTAGTTAGATCTGCTAGAAAATTGAGGTCGTACCTTGAAATCTGGAGACAAGAAAATACAGTACTCCTAGTCAGGATGAGTTTATTGGGAACAGATACCACTGGAGACAGTAATTGACAGAAACACTTTAATGATAACCTTGACAAATTGTTGAAGGCTGAGTGTGGAACTGGTTGACTGTGAGAAATTCCTGGATGCATAGTCTTGGAGGTTGTACTGCACTTTTGTGGGTATTACCTCCGGGAGCTTTACCAGGTTCTTAGGGTAAACATTAGAGATGGTCATGATGAGGGGAAAAGCTGATATTTTGAATGTTGCTCAGGGATAAAGTATATTTTTTGAAGTATTACCTGAACAATCATCATAACAAAGAACTGTATTCTAAACTTTAATAAATGCCCCCAAATCTATGGTTTGGCATAACATACTCAAATCCCAGAAAACCAAAGACAAAGGAAAATATGGAAATGAGCCAAGAAGCTGGGGGATAAGGCAATATAAAACCTTATTTATAGAGGAAAAATAAATATTTATCAGATTTCTTATCAGAAACCACACAAACAAACAAACAAAAAATAGTGAAGTGAAATATTTAAAGTGTGGAAAATAAAAACATACCAATCTAGACTTCTGTATCTAGCAAAATTGTTCTACAAAAGTGGAGAAGAAAAAGGAACTTTATCAGACAAACAAAAATTGAGAGAATGTGTTACCGGTTGGTCTGCCATACAATAAATACCTCTCTAAAGTTCTTACAAAAGAAGAAAAATGATATAAATTAGAAACTCAAGATTTACATAAGGAGGGAAAGAGTATCAGAAAAGGAATAAATGAAGGTAGAATAAAATCGTATTTTCCTCATTCTCAAGTTATATGATAAACATCTGTTAGTTCAAAATAATATAGAATAATGTGTATTCCTTTTGATAAGTGAAATAAACCACAGCAATTTTATAAAGGACTGGAGGGAGGTGTTGGGAATAATCTGTTATAAATTATCTCCACTAGCCATGGAGTGGCACAGTGTATTCTAAAAGTGAACTTAGATTAGTTGTAAAAGTATATTGCAAACTCTAGGCCAATCACCAAACTTAAATAAAAACAAAAACAAAAACAAAAACAAAACAAAAAAACCCACAAAAACTAAATGTGCTAAGAGATGAGAGAAAAATGTAATCTATCAAATGCTCATTAAAACTAGAGAAGGAAGAAAAAAGGGAGAAAGTAAAAGGAAAAAAATAAGTGCGATAAATAGAAAATAGCTAAAAATATGGCAGATATTAATTCAATTATATTGCTAATTACTTTAAAGATAAATGATCTAAATATATCAATTAAGAAACTGAGATTGTCAGGTGGATCTAAAAAAAAAGAAGGAAAGATAAAAATATCTAATACACATTCTATAAGAAAACCACTGTCAATATAAAAATACAGAGATAAAAAACAAACAAATGAAGAAAAATATACCATGGTAACACTCCTCAAAAGAAACCTGGAGTGATTATGTTAATTTTAGACAAAGCCAATTTGAGAATGTGGAAAATTATCAGAAAGAAAACAAGTCATAACAGAATGATAAAAGGGTCAATTCTCCATGAAGACATTTTAATCTATAACTGGTATGCATTTAACAACAGAGCATCAAAATATGTGAGGCATGGGGCGCCTGGGTGGCTCAGTGGGTTAAGTCTCTGCCTTCAGCTCAGGTCATGATCTCAGGTCTGGGATCAAGTCACGCATTGGGCTCTCTGCTCGGCAGGGAGCCTGCTTCCCTTCCTCTCTCTCTGCCTGCCTCTCTGCGTACTTATGATCTCTGTCTGTCAAATAAATAAATAAAATCTTTAATATATATATATATATATATATATATATATATATATATATATGAGGCAAAAATGTGCTATCACTTCAAAGCAATAAACAAACCCTCTATTATAGTTGAACATTGCAAACACCTCTATCAGTAATTGACAGATAAAGTAGCAGAAAATTAAGGAAGTAGTTGAATTGAATAGCAACACCAGTCAAAGGAATCTGACATTTATAAAATACTTCATCTAATAACAGCAAGATACAGGTAATTCTCAAAATCACATGAAACATTTGCAAAAGAGAATGGGTCTATGAAACATACCTTAACAAATTTAATCAAATAAAAATCATATAAAGTATGTTCTCAGGCTGTCATAGAATTAAAATGAGAGATAGCTGGAAAATTCCAAAATATTTGGAGATTAAATACACACTTCAAAATAACATTTAAGCCAAAGGGGAAATCTCAAAAGAAATTTTAAAAATTATTTGATCCAAATTATATGAAAATACAATGTATTCAAATGTATAAAATATGAAAGCCTTGCTTAGAAGGAAACCAAGAACACTAAATGTATGTATTAGAAAAGATGAAGATCTGCAAACAATAATTTAAGCCTCCATCTCAGAAAATGACAAGAAAAGAGTAATGCAAGCCCAAAGCTAACAAAGGAAAAGAATTATTAATAATTAGAGCAGAAATCAATAAAATTATAATCAGGTAATCAATAGAGAAAAATCAATGAACCCAAAAGCAGGCCCTTCATGTGATGTCGGCTATTAACACCGCTTTTCTGAACTTCAGTTTCTCTGTCTGTGAAATGGGTATAATACTGTCTACATTTAGATGGTATGGAACAGAAGAATGAATACAAAACTATGTGGCACATATTAGAAGCAAATCAGATGTTCGGTATAACCATTTTTTTTAACCATTTTTAAGACTCTTCTACACTAGAAACGGATATTGATAATAGGTATGAATAAAAATAACTTCCTCCAGAGCTCAATTCAATGATTTTTTAAAAAGGAAGAGGTTAAAGATGTCTATTGTATTTCTGTAAGTAAAACATGTGATTTTAAGTTTGATGTCTGAACATTAAAGAAGCTTAACTCCAGTAATAGATTTATAATGTCTTTTTATTGAAACCCTAACAATGGAAAGTTTTAACTTTTAAAAACATTCATTAGGTAGGTTTATCTTCTATAGCTACTTTCCGAAATAATCCCACAGATAAAGCAGTCTGATTTTGTACATAAAAATATGAAAGTTCCAAGGTGACAGCTGTGCATATTGATGTCTTTATATTAAGTTTACCAGAAAAAGGACTTTTGGTGATATAATTTTTTTTAACAAAAATAGATGAAGATTCAGTGTTTTCTAAGTTTTTCATAATAGTAAGCTGTCCCCAGAGATTCCATGTTTTAGAACAGTAAGAAGCCTGCTGATACTGTGACTTACATGGAACACTCAGATCCAAAGGGTGAGCAGAAGCGTTTAATGTCCCTGCATTGCACTCAGAGGACAGAGAACCAGACAGATCCAATTATGGAATTTATAATTCAATAACTAGCTTCCCCTCCCTAACCCAATAATCTCATCAGCTCTGACTCTACTTAAAGAAACACACACAAATCTTTTTCCTTTTACCATATGCTGTTACATATGAAACAAATGGCAGCATTAAACATAAGATAAATCCATTAAACTGGATTACAAAATATATTTAGACTAATACAAAATTAAATATTTAAGGCCAATGAATTTCCTTTTAAATGAAGGTGATATTCACCATTATAATGACCTTATTCACAATAACTTCAAAGAACTTTATGAGGAGTAGTGCATTACAAGTAGAACACATAATAAGAAAAGAGTCCCACTATTCAGGCAGATGAACCGGCCTCTGTGGGCTTTGAGCTCAGGATTACTGGGGAAAGCATCTTGACTCTCAGTTTCTTTCTCCCAAGTGCCATGAGATCAATGTAACTTTTTAGCAGGAGTGAAAGCTTGTCATAAAAAATACGCTTGGAAGATGAGAAATGTTGAAACACTTTCTAAATTAGAGTATAATTAATAGTCAACATTCTTTCCATAGAGAAGGAAATCCTAAGAACCATAAGAATGGAGAGAAGTACATATCACTAAGGACAGATAGAAGGAAACAAAGGGGTACAGAAAACCAACTTGGGAAGTTAAGACAAAAAACTTCTCTTTTTATATCTTATGTTGCTCTTAAGTTATGTTATGCTATGTTTTCATCATAATCCTGAATGTTACTACTTTTTTTCTTTTTTATTTAGAGACATGGTTTATTCATTTCCTTCTGGAAATTTACCAGTGAAATTGTGACTATTAGGACATTTGTCAAAGTGATTTTTTTTTTTTAAGGTAAGGGGAAGAAATGGAGGCACAGTGAAAAGAGAGAAAATGACAAATTAAAGAATATAGCTGAGAAATATACATGTTGGATCAAGGACATAAGTGAAGATTTGATAAAGACGAGGGAGAGTTGTTTTTGCAAAGCTAACCAAACAGGTAATATTCTCCTACCTTTATGAGCAACTTTTTTTTTTTTTTTAACATAGTTAAGGAGCCTTGGGGTGATGTGGACAGTGGTGGTACACTTTCATCTATTTAAAAATATAACACAGTATGCTTTTAATGTAACACTGGATTGGGGACTGATATTCATATTTCACTTCAGAATACATTTAGGACTCTGTGATTACTAATAAAAGTGCCTATTTCCCTTGGGACAATGATATCTCTCTCTCTCTCTCCAAACATAATAGGGATTTTATAAAGACTGATACGTAAACATTTTACCTCTTTGAAAAGTGGCTTATAAATTCAAGATATCATTCTTTTCTGCATTTTTTTAGGCACAGTTCCTTTTGTTTAATTCCATTCTCATGGACTCTTTCAAGGTGATGTTGATTAAGCATTCTTCTTCCTTAAATAATGAGATCTTAAAACTCTGAAATTACTCAAAATTTCCAGAATGACTTTTAAAAAAGAGTTCAACTTCCTTCAACTTGGAAATATCACTTGTTTGGCAAGGGATTTTTGTTTCTGGTGTTATTGTTTAAACTTGAACATTGTCTGGAACTGGCAAACATATTTTCTAAGAAATCTGAAGTCAGTAACTGATTTACTGGTATTAGAGTCATAGAAAGGATAATATAGCCACTTTGCCCAAGGTATGCCTGCGTTACTTTGTTATTTATGAGTCACTGGCACTGTTGGAAAACAAACAGCTGCATCAGTATTTTCCTGGATATTAAAGTCACTTTTATTGATGCTTCTGAACTTGATGTATCATCTCAAAGGGACACTGCAAACAAAGCCCTTGTAAATATACAATTTATTACCAAGGAATCTATTTAATGAAAATGTCTGCTGCATGTAAGGAAAGCTACAATTGTCTGCTTGGAAAACATTCAAATTCTATTTCCAATTATGTGTTAGTGTGAGCTTTCCTTGGGTTTTACTCTTTATCTTTCTCTTTTAAAACCTCAGTCAGATGGTTATTGATCCCTCTTCTACAAAGAGGCAGCTGTAAACATGAACAAAAAGTATATATTTGGAATATCATAAATGTGTTATAGAAATGTACCCCCAACACAGACACATTCTGTAAAATAAGTCTTATTTATGTTGTAAGTTGGATGAAATAACTAAAATGCCATAGTTAGGTTACTGATTCATAATTAGGAGTTATTTTGATCCTTAGTCTATCAGGAAAAGTTTAGCAGGCAGCGTGAAAAAGAGCAAACTTATTCCATTATTAATCACTCAAAAACTTTTCTTCTACAACATGGAAAGTTTAAACTGATTAGTTCTTACCTCACATTGGAAGAAAACACTCAAGAGAGTTTAGTTCATCATAAATATTGGCCTGTTTTGTTATAACAGAGTCAATGTGGATCTCTTAAAAATAAAAGCCTATGGGGCACCTGGATGGCTCAGTGGGTTGAAGCCTCTACCTTCAGTTCAGTTCATGATCCTGGGGTCCTGGGATCGAGCCCCACGTCGGGCTCTCTGCTAGGTGGGGAGCCTGCTTCCTCCTCTCTCTCTCTCTCTGCCTGCCTCTCCACCTACTTGTACTCTCTCTCTCTCTCTCTGAAAATAAATAAATAAAATCTTTTTTAAAAAAATCTTTAAAAAAATAAATAAAATGCCTAATTAAATTCAATGTTCTCTTTCAACCTAGGCATAAACCTTTCCTCAAAAAACAGGTAGTTTCTGGGGCGCCTAGATGGCTCAGTGGGTAAAGCCTCTGCCTTTGGCTCAAGTCATGATTTCAGTGTCCTGGGATAGAGTCCCACATCAGGCTCCCTGTTCAGCGGGGAGGCTGCTTCCCCCTCTCTCTCTCTGCCTGCTTCTCTGCCTACTTGTGATCTCTGTCAAATGAATAAATAAAATCTTAAAAACAAAAACAAAAACACAGTTCCTTTTGAGATGGTGCAGATTGCCAATGACTAAAATGCTATATTTTCTTTTTTCAAAAGAAAATTAACATAGTACACTAATTTCATTCAGGAGGAAAAAGAAACAACGCACTCATATTAATGTAAGATAGTACTGCATTCCCATGTAAACATGATTCCGTGAGTCTGTGTTGTCCCCTTTCTTTCCCGGAAAACAAGCAAAAGCAACAATAGAAATATAAGAAAACAAATGAAAAACATGGTCAACATTGTTTTTAGTGGAATTGAGATATATGTATACATAATCCACACACTCCACAATGCATATAAGTCTTTTCAGAGTTGGGTTTGTGCACAAGCTGTGTGGGAGGAAGAGAATGGGCCAAGCAGTAAAACATC
Organism: Mustela nigripes; assembly: GCF_022355385.1. Taxonomy (NCBI): domain Eukaryota; kingdom Metazoa; phylum Chordata; class Mammalia; order Carnivora; family Mustelidae; genus Mustela; species Mustela nigripes. The sequence goes on from NC_081558.1 coordinate 194,720,782, forward strand.
TCAGAGATCCGCAACAAAAATTCATTGTCCTGCACATGAGCATCTTATCTTGAAGCAGGAAAACAAATCACCTGCTCCTTCCTCTGCTCTAGTTGTCTTAAAGAAGCATGGATAACATGGCAATATAAAGAATCATACATATGGTTCCTGAGACAGTGGAAATCAGGAAGTCCATGTAGACACTTTCACAATCCACTCCCAGGGAACTTCTTCAACCCAAGAAACTCCGATTTGCTATGATTAGTAATATAAAAGACCTAGAAACCTTCGGCACAAAGCTATTTTCATATAGAAGATGAAAATGGGATCAAATTACTACCATGATAAAGACTAAAAGAAAACATAGAACTATTATACATAGAAAATAAAGTCATGATGAAATATTTTGCACTGGCTTAAATAAAATCAATGGAGTTATTATGTTAGATTCTCTTAATTTCAAAGTTAAGGGAGAGAGAGGAAGATGATAAAGGAATGAAATATTTAAGCTGCCAGTTATTAGGAATGAAGACAAAATCAAACAGCACACCTAATTTCTCTAGAAATTGCAATATGCATTCTTAGATTTTCAATTTGTTTAGAGTAAATGTTGCTTTACTAAAAGTAAAATGTAGACCTTTACAATAATTTAAATCCATTTATTACCTACCCCATTCTTCATGTTTTAGACTTCAGAAGGATTACATCTGTATAGGTTAACTGAATGTTCGCAGTTTTGATGCTTTTTATTATTCCCTAAAGATCAGTGTCTCATACAGAGATTTTCATTTCCCTTCAATGCAAATAATTGCCTTTAATATTTTTTTAAATAAAATTCTGTAGAAAACAAATTATGTTAATTTTATTTTATCTAAAGACATGATTGTTTCTGTCTTCATTCTTAAGGAATATTTTCATTGAATATAGATTCTATGTTGAGAGTTATTTTCTTTTAGCATTTTGCAGATGTTTCATTTTAGAGATGTTTAGAGGTGATCTGGCCTCCATAGTTTCTGATAAGCTAGATTTAAATACAGATTTTTTAAAAAAATTTGAAGATATATATTTTATAGTAATTAGACTGTAAGGAATTTCACCTGCTTGGAGTTCACTGGGTTGACTGAAGATTTATACATGGACAGACAGACATACACCATATTTGAAGAAAAATTGATTATAATTCTTCAAATATATATATATATACATATATATATATTTTATTTTTCATCCTTTTTCCCTATTTCAAGATTCTAAGTTAATACATAAGTTAATCTGTTTGATAGGGTTTCAGAGTTTGCTGAAGCTGTTTTACAATTTTTTGTTTTACAATTTTTTGTTTTACAAATTTTTTTTACAATTTTTTTTTTTCAGTTTTTCAGATCAGATGTTTTCTTTGGACTTATCTTATAGTTTAATGCTCTCTTACTCTGTCACCTCCATTTGTTTGTGAAACCCACCTGGGGATGATTTATTTCAGATATGCACTTTTTAGATCTTGTATTTCCCTTTGAGTCACATATGCAAATGTATATATATGTATATGTAGTCTATTTTTCTTGATCTTCTCTTTTCATCCACTATATTTTTCTTTACTATTGAGCATTAGCTCAATTATTAGCTGCTAATAATTAGCTGCTTTGCTCTTGATAATGAGACTGGGTCACATTTTCCTGGTTTTTCATATTTATTTGTTGATGAATTTTAAATGTTAGTTTGAGTTAGACCTTGCATTCTGCTGTATTCCTCTGAAGAATTTTCTTGTTTGTGTCTTTGTTGATCAGGCAGTTAGCTTGGCTGGATTTAGATGTAAACTAAATTTCTTCTGCAGAAACTCAAAATTACAATATAGTTCTTTAGTTTTTTTTAGCTGGTTTGAGCTGAGTCTGCCCCATACATAGTACAGTGATCAGATATGCATTTGGACAGAGTTTAAATGGAGATTTGGAAGCTTCTTAAATCAAAATATCTCTTTTCTGTGAATTCTGTTCTCATTTTCCAGCTGTTGTGCTTGTTTCAAACTCTGTCATCTAGGTCTGAAGTCTGGAAAAATGCAGGTTTTCTATCAGGATTTTAGACTCCCTGTACAGAACTAGCAGGTGAATAGTTGCAAAAACAAGAAACTTTTCTATTGCTAGTTCCTTTTCCCAAGCATTGACTGCTCTCCAAATCCTGCTGACAATTTTTCATGATACCCAGAGTCTGCAGATGGTTTTCAGAAAATAATTTTCTAGATATTATCTGAGGGAAGGTCAATTCTCAGTAAGAAATCACTCAAATCTCTGGTAAGTAAAAATGTCAAGATAAACAGGTATAAATATGGAGAAACTTAAGAAACTGTATTGCCATGGTTATTTTCAAAGAAAAGTGCTAGAGGACAACCTATGCCGAAAAAGCTATGGCAAAATGATTCTTATGAATATGGAAAATACTTAGCTGCAAAATATAATCTATCTGTACATAAAGTCAAATGTAAATGTTGCATGTCTTGTCTTTGTAGAAATGATGCATTTAATAAAAGTTGGGTAAGGTAGGAAGAGAAGAGGAGAAGGAGATAAATATATTTGTTGAATGTCCAATTCTTAAAAGCATAACTCCTAAAACTAGCAAGTAGAGCAAAAGAAATATAAGCATATTAACATTATAAAGGTAAATACTCAAAACCATATATTAGCCACTAAAATGGTCAGTGAAAGAGAGAGGAGAAATGTAGAAGAGGAAACATGTTACATTTATCACTGTTTATAATGACTGAGTCATATAATAATACAAACAGTGAACTGAGAAGATACACTAATGATACATTTATAAATAATACAACTAATTAGAATCTATCCATCTATTTATCACCTATGTATCATCTATCTATTATCTATTTATATCTATCTATTATCTATCTATCATCTATCTACCATCTTTCTATCTTAGAAAACTATATGGTATACTCTTCTATATTAGGCCATAAAGATACTATGAATAATTTACAAAAAAAGGAAATGCCACATATAAAATATTTTGTTTCCACAGAGCATAGCATTAGAAACTTAAAACAAGATAAAAAATCAAAATATATCTTATTTATAGAAATGTCAAAATGCTTTCCAAGTAATTCTTGGGCCAGAGAGGAAATGAGAATGAAAATTTTAGACTTTTAGCCCAAATTCAAAAATGAACATATTATCTCTAGCATGGAGCTTAAGCTGTACTCAGAGAAAATGTACAAAATATAATACTCCTTCTAACAATTAAAAATGAAACATAAAATCAGCCTCCTAAAAAAAGTTAGAATAAACACCAGTAAAATAATCTAAAAATAAGCAGAAGAGAAAACAATGAAATACACAAACCAAGGTGGTGGGAAAAACAGCAAAAAACATGTAAGGTTAAAAATAAGAAAAACTGGGAAAGATTCGCAACTTGTACCACAAAGAGTTAATTTCCATTATATGTGGGAAATGGTTAGAAAGGTACTGACTTTCTAATAAATATGAGTAAAAGTGGTAAAATGACAGGTCATAAAAAGGAAATAAATGGCTTTTAAATCTATGCACAAATACCAAATTCTCTCATAATAAAATAAAGAAAACAAAATTCCCAATGATACTATTTTCATCTATTGTACTAGCTTTGCTTACAAAAGGAGACTCTTAAAACTGGGGTTAGTATTTTTGTTTGGCCAAATGATTTAAGGGACAACAGATTTTAGTTAATACAGGGCACTGAGGACAGATTTCCTGAAATGAGAGTTATAGTCACGTAAACGAAAAACAAACAAACAAACAAACAAAAAAACTAGTGTTCCACACAGTTTTCAAAATTTTGCCAGACGTTCACATATTGAAAAGAATTGCTTATAATCATCTGAGTTAGTGATCTCTATCAGGTTTTATATTTGCACTAAACACTTAGAGGAGGGGATTTATATTACATGGAACATCTTAGTAATACAACTACTTTGTGAATCACCAGATATGTCTAATTCATTTTTGTAGCTTTATCAAGATTGGGCCACAGTTTTGCAATATCACCTAAGTCATGCCATCTTCATGGAAGGTGTCTGAGTTACCAACACATCTGCACATTTATTAATTCTACATATTACCCATATCTGACTATCTAATTATGACTCTTCTTGTAGGCCCATCTGTGTATTTACATATGGAAACACATGTTCTTAAAAATGTATTTAATTTTGTCCTTATATTAGAGTTATGGCTGTGTATTGATTTAATTTTGAAATTGTGTAGATAGAGGGGTACAGAGTGAATTTCACTGTAGTTTAGTACAGGAGAGCATTACAATTTCTTTTATAAGAAAAAAGAAGCATTGGGCCTGAGAATGACAGATATATCTAATTGACAAAAGAGTAAATGTTTAATAATACATTTACTTTACAAGGCTCTGGGGAGAAAATCACTTTAATATATTGCTGGTGGGTGTGCAGATTGGCAAAATTCTTAGGACTGAAAATATAAAGAGGTATTTGGAAATTCTGTAACATTTGTAAATGGAAATACCATTCTTATCTGAGGACTCACTTGAAAGATGTAATAGCATGCAGGAAATGACATTTATACAAGATTAACCACTGTAGTATCATTCGTATTAAGAAAAGATTAGAAACAACTCTGTATTCAGTTTTGGGGTGCTGCTTATATAAGTTAATACATATTCATACAATAAAAGTGCTGTGCACCTGTCAAATATAATGGGGGAGATATTTCTGTTCTGATATATGGAGGTCTCCAAAATAAGCAAAATAGTATGTAAGTGTATGGTCTGTTGTTCTAATATATGCTTGTGTTTTATTGCATATACCTTAAAAGAAATCTCTGGAAGAAAACGTAAATCCTAAAAAACAAAACAAAACAAAACAACAATAATAAAAAAAACAGTGCTTGCCTGTGTGTGCTGTAGTGAGAATTCTGTCGAATTTAGGAACATAGGCTCTTATACATAGGAACTAGAGGTTGACTTTCCACTGTTTTAATTTTAATTAATTAACCAGTTGGATACATAAACAGTAAAATTCAATTTAAAATAAGCTAAAATATAATTAGACTCTTTGCCTAAACATTATTTTTTTAAAACTTTTGACTACAAAGTGTTTCCTGGACCTTCTCACAGGAAAATTCACGGATAGATTTTATTAAAAGGAAAATCCATTAGTATAGGAATAACAGATTGTGAGTTAAAAAGCTGAACATTACTGATTTCTGTTGCTAAATTCATGCTGTGGGGTGTTGTGTACTTAATCCTTGCCATGTTGTTAAAGTGCCAAAAATAGCCACACAAAAATAGTGAAATTATATGGCAAGACATTTCCTGGCCAGAAAGAGAAATCCTGTAAAGGTTGTCTATTTGTGTCCTTTAAAGAAAAATCACAAACACAGAAAAGAAACAAATTCAAACTTTCTCAGTAGGATGAAGTTTGAGGAAGCTGCCTGATAGAGTCTTTTACCTTCCTGCTACCATCTGGACAGTTACCAAAAATAGCTGTTCTCTACCTCAGTAGAGGGTTTTGTTGTTGTTGTTGTTGTTTTGTTCTGTTTGTTTTTTTGCCTGTTTTCAGCAAACTCAAATTTTCAGCAAATTTTAATAGAGTCTTATCCTAGTTTTAGTTAATTGTTTATAATGATTTTCCTATATGTTGCATTCCACCTTGAATAATCAACATTTTGACAGAGATATTGTTTAGGAAAAATGGGGACATACAGCTTACTTTTGATCATTACGTTTCATATAGAGTCAACACTAAAACTTCCATATAAGAAGGACTTAAAGAATCAGCTGATTCTGAAAAAGATGAAAAAGATGGATATGATTCTGCAGTAGTGGTTAATTTGGAAACACTCTGCTTTTACTTAGATTATGTATTTGGGATGGTTAAGAAGCAGATTAAATTCATGGTGTTCACACAATAGGCTAGTTACTTAATGAAGGTCCTTGGATGCATTAATAAAAGAATGAATTAATAGCAATTACAATACCATTGAAAATGAAGGTAATATATGAAATCAGGCAACTCCCAAAGATCCGTGTAAAGTAGTAGATTTGGGGGCATCTGAGTGGCTCAGTTGGTTCAGCTTTTGCCTTCAGCTTAAGTCAAGATCCCAAAGCCTTGTATCAGGCTCCCTGCTCAACAGGGAGTCTGTTTCTCCCTCTGTCCCTCACTCTTTTCTTGTGCTCTCACTCACTCAGTCTTTCTAAAATAAATAAGTAAAATCTTTAAAAAAATCTTTTAATAAAAATATAATAAATTATGTGGGTATATCTGTATAATTTTAATTTACCACTCTCCATATAGTAGAAGTAATAACCAGGGTGAAAAATAACTTCTGTTTTTTGATTTTAAAAAGTATTTAAAATTATGTTTTGTTAAATAGGATGATGCATGAGTTCCATCATCAAAAATGTAATGAATAATAGACAATGAAGATAAGTGAAATAAATTAGATGTGACTTGTCATCTGTTTTGACAGATTCAAATTTCCTGTGTTCCCTCTTTTAAAAAAAAGCTTTATTAGATTACTATAATTAATTTGTTTAGAAAAACATGACATAGCCTTAAACTAGAAGATTATCACTATTTTTTTTTTTTTAGAAATTGAATTCTAAAGAAACATACTACCAATGTTTTGGAGAAATAAAAATGGATTGCTAATTTGTTTTGATGTTAATGTATTGTTTGAAACTATAGTCATGTTATTGTTGTCATGGTATTGTTTAAAATCATTGCCATGCTTGTATATTATTTATTTAATCTTGGAAGATAAACATAATTTTTCACTTTAGGTGAATAAGGGAACTTATAAAAAGATTGTAGGATTTGTTCACCTACTCTAAATCCAAAATCATTGTCATTCTCTTACACTGAGTATCTATGGAACATATTGATCTATTGTGTATATGAAACCACTCAGTTTCTCTTATTATTTTATCGTATTATGTCCTATTTTCTCTTAAGAGGTTTTAGCACAACTGGAAGGGCCTCTCAAATATATTTATCAATGATTGTATTTAAAATAACAACTTTAATAGAGCTGTCATACTTTTAAGGTTTGTCAAATCAATCAGTTACAATCTGTCTAAAAGCATTCTGCTTGTCTTATCTCAATTATTAACTATATGCCCATTGAATAGGTGAAATGAGTAATTTCATAGACTTAATGAATAGGACAGTTCACTACATTCTATTTTAGTCTCAATATGCTCACTTAAATTAGTCTTCTGTATGTTTCCCAACTATTCAATTTGGAATATGTAATTATATTTATTTCACTGGCTTCAAGAAGATAGCAATATGACTCTTCTGAAATACAATACCTGAAGAACTTATTGTAAAGTGAAGCATTAGTTCATAAATATATTTAGAGAGTCAATCTATTGCAGAAGTCCAACAATCAAAAGGTAACCAACTCAAATAATAATAGCAATAACCAACTAATAACAATAGCAATATAGGAATAATTAATAATGTCAATAATAGCAAAACTAACTCTAATAACTAATAGCAAACACTCTCTTGCTATTAGTTTTCCGATGTTTCTCTAAAGTATTTATTTTGGGTTCAATTTAATAGAAAACATAATTAAGAAGTTATGATTGTCTAACTTAAGGGTAAATCAGTAAGTTATTTTTGTACAATAATTAAACATTCAAACTAATAAAGTGCTATTTAACAACATTAATCACATCATCATTTATCTTCTAGATAACTCTATATAAGGTTTTTGGTTTTGTAAAGTGTTTACATGTGAGAAATAAATTAAATATATAATTAATGTAACTAAAATGGTAATAATAATGAAATGTGCATGCAAATATCACAGATCATTTAAGATGTAGTATATTCCTTGTGCTTCAGAAACTCTTACAGAACAATTTCCAAGCATATCTACTTTTAGTTTAGACTGTGTTTCTTGATTTTCTATTCCACACCAATAGTCTTATGTTCTATTCTTGGACCTAAGTCTGTTGTCTCACTCAAAAATGCCAAATGATGAGGAGTGATATTTGGCAAGGCGTCCTACCACATTGTGTTCCTTCCTCCATTTTACTCCCTAGAGAATCAGAAGCCATCTTGAAACCATAAACAGTCAAAGAGAATCTGACCCTAACACAACTGAACTGCTAGCAGAGAACCAGCATCTGCCTTTCTCTATATGCCTTGGTACATGAGAAAAATAATTCTTATTTCAAGTCAGTGTTATTCAACATTCTGTTCTGTGTCACCAAGTATATTCCTAATGATCAAACCATTCTGTGAGAATAATTTCTAGATCCTAAGACTTTTCTTTAACTCAGAACTAATGCTCATCCATTATAGGTATTCTAACAGTTACTAAACATAGTGGTTGTGAAAATTTTTCAGAGCCTATGTTCCGTGGTTTGCTAAATTTTTTCATTGTCACTCATGTTTTCACTCTTCCAATTTTCTACAGTATCATCAAAGATCCTCTTGTTATTCAAAGCTCTTTCTAAGTACCCTGGCCACAAAAATCACTCTTAAGAGAATTCCAGGAAAAAAAAAAAAAAAAAGAAAGAAAGAAAAAAAAATCTTTGGAGGGCAGTCCTGCCAGTTAATTTTGAGAAATGTCTCTAAACATTTAATGATAGATTATATGAGAAATCACAGATTTAAGGTTTGACAAATATATTAAACTGGCTATATCCCTTTTAAAGTGAGCAAACAAACGAACAAACAAAAACAAAGACAAAACACCTCACACTTGTGAAAGATGTATATTGATATTTAGTGCATACCAAAATGTGTCAGGCACAAAGACGACCAGCTATAATGTTTAAATAATCTATGTAGTCCATTGGGAAACAGGGATGTAATTTTTATAAATGAGAAATTATCTCTGGCCAAATATATTTTGGTTTCAGTTGTTCTTATTCTTTTGAGGGTCCAGTTAATACTGTTCCATTCTATGAAAATGAATCTCACAGATTGGTTCACCACAAATGCTGAATGGCCATTTTCTTGTATTCAGGAAAATATCACTTTATGGAAAACTTCTGGCTACTATTATTGCATTCTAACTCCAGAAAGATGGCCAGCTTTGGACAGTGTTCTGGAAGAGAACCACATGTATGAAGTTCTCCTACTAAGATCACAGATGAAACCACTGAATTACCTAACTCAGCGGTTCTGAACCCCGGCTGCATATTAGAAGAAGCACTTGGGAAACTCTATTTTATTTTTTTAAGATTTTATTTATTTAGTCTCGTTTAGTTATTAGTTATTACTAAGTTTTATTTAGTTATTAAAGAGAGAGAGAGGGCATGCACAAGCAGGAATGGGGGGCAGTGTGCAGTAGGAGATGCGGGCTCCATCCCTGGTCTCCGATATCATGATCTGAGCTGAAGGCAGATTCTTAACCGGCTAGCCATCCAGATGCCTGACTTGGGAAACTTTAAAGCATACTAATGAGTGAACACCATTCCTGGAAATTCCCATTTAATTTGTCTCAAATTGTGTTCATGAACTACCTTTTTTGTTTGTTTCTGTACTTCTGTTATGTTTTGTTTTTAAGTTTGCTGTGGAGCCTAATGTGCCTTTGGTGTTGAAAAATTCCAGTCGGATTTTTTACTGCTGCGACCGTGTTGCTGAACTCTGTTGAGTTGGCCTTAACTTGTGGAGTGTCAGAGTGACTGGCTCTTTCTCAAAGTTCCCAAGCCTTCCATCAGGCAATTTTGATCTGACACACTTTTTATACCTACTCATTAAAATAGTACAGCCCCTCTATATAAAAACTAATCTGAAATGTTGAACTCAAAAGTAGGTTATTAAAAACATGGAGTTACCAGCTATTCCTTCTTTAGAATACAAAAAAGGTACAGTCCAGCTCAACCAGTGCCTTGGTTTTTAAGTACTGTATTGCCATTAGAAGACGGTGAACACTTGTATTCTTCCAAACAGTTAATCCTCTAATAATTACCATCAGGAAACACCCAGAATGTTCACAGGCACTCTCTCCTGTGCATGATTTACATTGCTGTTTTTCATCTAATCTGGTTTCTTTTGTATTCCCATTCCATCTTCATTCCATATTTCCTAAGAAATTCTTTAAAATGGCTGACTTGCTAATGACTCCTTTTCCAGAATTTAACATTGTGGTGTATCTATTCCTTTTCAAATCCTTACTATCATTCTAAAGGCAATATTACGGGAAAACAGTGACATTTCAGAAAAAGAAACACTAAGGCATGGAAGCCAATTTAATGTGAGGATTAAAGCTCTGGAATAGTAAATAAGGACTAAGTCATCTAGCTTTGTAAAAGAAGAAAATAAAAGTACTACAGATGTAAACAAAACAGTGGAAAATAACATGTATTTAGAAAGGAGGAGAGTAAATTCAGAGAATAAATTTCTTATTGAAATAGAGAAATTCATGTATTTATGTGAAGCGTTC
>NC_081558.1:194731188-194759109 GCF_022355385.1 Mustela nigripes
TCTTTCTTTCTTTCTTTCTTTCTTTCTTTCTTTCTTTCTTTCTTTCTTTCTTTATTTTCCCTTCTCTTTCTGTCAGTCTGTCTCTCTCTCCCATCTCATAAGAGTAGATTATGAAAGACATAGGGCACCTGGGTGGCTCAGTCCATTAAGTGTCCGATTTGACTGGGGTCGGGATCCTGAAGTCCTGTTCAGCGGAGAGCCACTTCTACCTCTCCCTTTGCCTCTCCCCCTGCGTATGCATGTACGTGCACACACATGCTTTCCCTCCCTCTCTCTCTCAAAGTAAATGAATAAAAATATTTTTAAAAATGAAAGAAATAATAAAAGCTTACTTATACATTGAGGAAAATGTTATGAGAGTTAATGAGCTATTTAATAACAGATTATCCCAATCTTTTCTCAATAAGCTAGAAAATGACCTCAGTTGAATGAGGGTGAAGATTTTGGCACAAGAAGAAATGAGAGTTTAACAAGCACAATGAGACACTAATCAAAATATTGATGACCCACAACAAAAATCAAGTTTAAATTAGAATTCATGAATAAGTAACAAATCAAGTCTTTATGTCTGTTCTTATTTTTCTAACATGTTCTGTTCCTCTGGAAAGAGAAAGTATAGGAGAGGAGAGGTAATGTGGTTAGTGAGACATGAGTTAGTTCATTCATTCATTCAACATTCTCTTTCCATTAGAAAGTTACTTAGTACTTCAGTACTTCCAAAGTGCTAGGTACTGAGTAAACCAAGGTAAATAAGACAACTTCTTTGTCACTCATGGATTTATAGGATATCAGGCAACTGGTGTTTGAAGTAAAGAGGGTGCTGATGTATTTTGTCAAATATTTTAAAATAATTTTCTAGTGCAGAATCATGTTGGTTTTGCAAAGATAATCTATTTTTTCCAAAATGTGAACCAGACTGCAATGAAATCATTTCGAATTATCAATAGTTAATGGCAATGTTGTAACATTGCCATTTTCACAAATCAGTAGAAGAAAATATTGTGCTCAAGAAACCTACATTTATTAGCATGTCCATAATTTCTACCTAATCAGCATACACCAATGTCTGTGCATATCTCTAACAATTACACTTTTTATAAAAACATTCTAATGGAAATTAATATAATACAATAGATAAAGAGTCTCTAAAATATCAGTCCCTAGATTATAACAAGTCAAAATGTATATGAATTCCTGTAGCTCAATGTTTTCATTACCTTCATCTGATAAATGATTATTTTTCAGAAGGAAATTTTTTTTTAATGAGAAGTAAACGTAATTAAAATGAATATGTAAATTTTAAAGATCTTGCCTGATTTGCTTTCTTAAAATCTTTCTCTCTTCCTCACTGTTTGTCTCCTTTGTTTGCAGTGTATGTGTGTGTTTGTGTTTATGTATAATGATGCCAGTTTCTTCTTTGAGTAAGAAAGCACAAATATTTTTATAGTTTGGGTTTTCCCTATTTACTGCTTATCAACTCAATCTTCTAACAACAGTGAAAATATAGGTAAAAGAATGATTTAAAATGTAAAACAACTTGATGAAACACCAGTAAAATACATTGAATTACTATAATTTGCAAATATGTTCCTAATAAGGAATGGTTTGTGAAAATACTCTCATTGCAAAATTCATTCAATATACCATAATATTGAAATTAGTGAGAAAATATGAGGAACTGTGTTAAGACACTGAAAAGCCCTGAATTAAAATGTATATTTTATCTGTGCATATGTGTGGAATATGGGTTTCATGGGGGCTGGGTTTCATTCAACATAGCTATAACATAATTTTTTTTTCAAGGTCTCAGAGCAAAGAGCAGTATTTGAGTAATTAAATGTCAGAACAGGTGGCTTTTGAAGGGAATGAGATATTTTGAAATCCTTAATCATGGAAACTACTTGAGAGACTAAGAATCCAATTGTGAAACTGAAATTAACATGAGATATTTTGACCTAGAAAATAGGTAATAGTAAGAAGGAGACAATACTAAACACTGCCTAGTCTATTTCAGGATTTGTTTAGAACCTATACTCAATAAAACAAATGAAAGGTATTTCCTTAAGTCTGATCTGCACATTAAAACATTCTTAAAAGAATAAATGTTAGCATTTGCAAGCTATTTGCAAGAGGGAATTAGAATTTCAAATTATATCTTTATTATACTTCAAATATGCATAATAAAAGTTAGTTGCAGGCAGTTCTCATTTAAAGTTCTATACTTCCTCTTCCCTCATTTTTTTTTATTAACTGTATTTTCCCTATGACCTAAGAACAATCTTTAAGTTGATTTTCTTCATCATCATTTTATTTTCCCTACTTACATGCTATGAAATTTAATTATGTTGTCTTTTTGGTTTCCTGACAATGCATCCTAATAACATCTACCTCTATTTTTATATCTGTCTGTAGAATTATCTTGTTGTTTTTTCCCCCCTCAGCGTGTCTATGTTTTCTTTACTTAAACCAAAAGAAAGAAAAATAGAGACATTCTGAAATCTTCTTTTTTAATGTTCATACTATATATCCTTCTATAATGTTCCATTATTTTACATACTTATATTTGTTTGCTCATTTGTTTTGTTCTATCAGATGAAAGATCATTAAGGTCAATAAGCTTGCAAATTGGGTTTGTAGACTCTTTTTTGTTCCTCAGTCTCACTTATGGGCTTCCATTTTCAGTATGTTTTCCCATATAGCTTTATAGTCAGCTCAATTATTCCATTTAACTGCTGCCCATAATAGCTGAACTAAAAACCAGTCCTTTCTCATATCTGTATGATTCCTTATTGTGGATAACATGTTATTTCTCTAACTTTCAAAGGCAAAATCTTTTCAAATCTACTCAATTTATATACAATAAAGGAAATACTTAGCATTTTAGTCTGCAACATTTGTATTTGCATATACTATAACACTGTAGTTTATTTTCCCCCTAAAAATGTGAAGTTATTTTATATATCTTTTAGAAAAGATGCCATTTTGAAAATATTTCCAAAACAAAGGAATCTCTTGTTAAGGTAAATTGTACAAACTTGAAAATCAGAATGAATAACAATTTTTAAAGGATTGTTCTGCCTATAAAACTGAAAAGGCATATTCCAGCCTCTACCTGTATGCCCACTACATCCATATGTCTGTCTGTCCTCTCTTTGGTTTTAGTAGGGCCACTTTGCTTCAGAGATCCATCTTTTAGAAAGTTTTACCCAATTGTGCTACTTTAACATGAGAAAGGAGATTAATATCAACATTGTTTTGCCTTCTAGATAGTGAGAGAGATAAAGAAAAAGCAAATGTCTGTAGTAAATGCATGACTTTCAAACTTGGAACACATCAGTTGAGTCCTAAATAGTATTCAGTTTTATATGATTATTCAAAAAAAAGTTTTGTTATAAAATTGTTACTATCCGGGGCGCCTGGGTGGCTCAGTGGGTTAAAGCCTCTGCCTTTGGCTCAGGTCAGGATCCCAGGGTCCTGGGATTGAGCCCCGCATCTAGCTCTTTGCTCAGCAGGGAGCCTGCTTCCTCCCCTCTCTCTCTGTCTGCCTCTCTACCTACTTGTAATCTCTGTCTGTCAAATACAATAAATAGAATCTTTAAAAAAAAATTGTAACTATCCATCGTACTAAAAAACAAATCTTTATTTCCATTTTCTTAGATGTGTATTTAAAAAAAAAAAGTAAAGAAGTAATTATGTTGTTGCAAGTTAAATGTGATTTTTGCAAAGAAAAAAAAAAACACCAAAATGTAATTAAATCTGGAATATGGCAAAATATTTAATAGGTTCTGCCATAATAAGTAACTTCCATAATAAAGTAACATAGTATAGGTGACCTACACAACAGAAATTATCATTTATTTTCTTACAATGCTGGAGAACTTATTCTGGAGGCTGGAAGTCAAGGATCAAGGTGTTGACAGGTCTTCTTCTAAGACCTCTTTCCTTGTCTGGTAAATGGCTGTCTTCACATTCATGGCGTTCTCCCCCTTGTATATACGTCTGTGTTCTAATTTCCTTTTCTTATAAGAACACCAGTCATATGGGGTTAAGGCCCATCTTCATGAACTCATTTTAACTTTATTATCTTTAAAAACCCAATGTCCAAATCCAGTCACATCCTGAAGTACTGGGTGTTAGGAATTCAATGTATGAATTCAACCCATAACCGATGTTATCACATCCTTATTCTTACTGGTAACCTGAAAATTTGCTTTCTCTTTTAAATTTTTAACCTTGCCCACTTGATACTTATTTTGAGTCACACTTCATTAACACTGAGGAAAAAAAATTCCAGTGTACCTTGATACCAAATCTCCTCAAATGAAACATTTCTATATCAATGTTTTTATTAGATATAGATTTAAATTTACCTTATTACAGTATTTGACCCTTGAACAACAAGAGGGCTGGGGGTACTGATCCCCATGCAGTCAGAAACTTCCAGGTAATTTCTGACTTTCCAAAAAATTGACTACTAATAACTTACTATTGACTAGCCACCTTCCAAATAACATGATAGTCAATTAACAGATATTTCCATGTCATATGAATTCTATACTGTATTTTTATAATAAAGTAAGCTAGAGAAACAAAATGTTATTAAGAAATCATAAGGAAGAGAAAATGCATTTACAGTACTGCACTATATTTATTTAAAAAAAATCTGCCTATAAATGGACCTATGTGGTTCAAAGGTCAACTTTAGTCTTATCTTTGATTTCACTTTCAGTGGTTTAATTTATCCATGGTCAACTGCGATGTGGAAGCAGATTACCTTATTTCTGACATAAGATCGGAAGGTCAATAGTAGTCCAATGCTACATCATGATGCCTATATCATTCACATCATTTCATCTCATGATGTAGACATTTTATCACCTCATACTTTCATAAAAAAGGTAAGTATAGTATAATAGGCTATTTTGAAAGAGAGAAGGATCACACTCACATAACTTTCACCCTTGTATATTGTGACAGTTGTTCTATTTCAGTATTAGTTATTGTTGTTAATCTCTTGCTGTGCCTAATTTATAAATTAAACTTTGTTATATGTATATATGTATAAGAGAAAATAGTATATACAAAGTTTGTATATACCATTAAACAATGGTATATACAACCATTAAACATCGGTATATACCGATCCACTGGGATCTTGGAACATATCCCTAGTGAATAAAGGAGGATTACTATAGTTTCTCATTGTTATTGTAACACATTAACACAAATTTAGTAGCTTAAAACAGTACATATTTATTATCCTAAACTTTACTAGAAGTCCAAAATGGGTCTCAATGAGCTAAAATCAAGGTGTTGGCAGGGTTTTGTTACTTCTATGGAGACTCTAGGAGATAATCCATTTTCTTTTCTTTTCTTTTCTTTTCTTTTTTTTTTTTTTTTTTTTCTGTTGTGAGTGCCTACATTCTATGGCTTGAGACTTTTTCCACCTTCAATGCCAGCCATGGTCATTCATGTCTTCCCTATACAATATTACTCTGCCACTAAGTCTTCCACCTCCCTCTTTTACATTTAAGGACCCCTTTAACTACGTTGAGCCCAGCTGGATAATTGAGGATAATCTTTTTAGTTTATTATCAGCCGACTAGAAAACTTAATTCCCTCTGCTACCTAATTCGCCCTTCTGGTATTAGAACACAAACATCTTGAGGGAAGCAAGAATTATTATTCTCACTACCACACTTGTTAACTAAAATATTGAAAATCAGTCTTCTGTGCTGAGATTTAGAGCCACCCACTACCCCAATTTCTGAAACAATGTTATTGCTTTGGAGATTTAAGTTGAAACATTAATGACAAAGCTTCATGAAATTCTTTTCTCAATATTAGATCATGCTAAGTTTCTTTTATCAAAATGACAAATCAAATTTTAAAAATAATTCTGAACAGCCATTCTGTTTGTATTTGGATTCCCATCACAAAGCAGATACTGAAGCAAGACTCGAGTTTAGGCACTTTATTTGGTAGATGATCCTAAAAAGTGCAAGTGAGGAAGTTGGGATTATGATATGTGAAAGAAGGGAAAATTAATAAAAGAATCCATTGATTAGTAGCAATGTTAACAGAAACTTGGGCTCAATGTTATCATGTTTTTTGTTTGTTTGTTTGTTTTTTCTTTTTGAAATTGTGTCATACTCATGAGAACTTTCCCTTAAGATTCTGGGGAGGCTGGGCATTTTCTATTGACTCCTGTCTCTTATTGTTTAATGGTTAGCTCCAGGATAATGAAAAGAAACACAGTCTTAGGTTGACTGGAGTATGGCAACATGTGATGTTGTGGTGTCAGAAGAAGCGCTCAAGTGGAGGAACAGATTGGCATACAGCTGCTTAAGCTAGAAAGCTGTCGGCATGTAGGAAGTTGCAGAAGTTACAGGTAAATTCTAAAGTTGTGTGGACAAATGTGAGTGAGACAAGGTGTGCATGGGCTGATTGTTTACATCCTCCCAAAATAAACATTCAAGTCCTAATCCCCAGTGTGATGATATTGGGACATGGGACCTTTGAAAGGTAATTAAGTAATGAGGGTGAGACCCTCATAGATGAGATTACTGCTGTTATAAGAGATATCTCCCTGTCTGTGTGTTATTTAAGGGTAGAGTAAAATGGCTCTGTCTGCAAACTAGGAATAAGCTGAGAAAAGAGTAGTTTCGTCAAGAGCCCAACCATACAGATGTGGGTTTGCCTTCTCTGCCTATAATGCCTTAGCCAGGGCTTTTTGGGTGATTGCAATTCTAAAAAACTTTATTTTGAACCAAAAGACCCATTTATGGCTAAGGATTTTGATGATGGATAAAGGAGCAAGGAATCCATTGCTCTTGTTCTAGCTATCACCCAGAAGTTATAAGCCTGACAGAATATGGAATGACCTTTTCAGCTAGATTGTCAGCCTGAAGAATCAAGAGCGACAACTGGGATTGAGGAGCATAATGGGAAGTGACTACTAATTAATACAAGGTATATTTTGGGGGGTGATGAAAATACTCAAACATCAGGTTATGGTGATAGCTACACAACTTCACAAATATATTAAGAACCCCAATGTTTATAGCAGCAATGGCCATGGTTGCCAAACTATGGAAAGAACTAAGATGCCCTTCAACGGATGAATGGATAAGGAAGATGTGGTCCATATACACTATGGAGTATTATGCCTCCATCAGAAAGGACGAATACTCAACTTTTGTAGCAACATGGATGGGACTGGAAGAGATTATGCTGAGTGAAATAAGTCAAGCAGAGAGAGTCAATTATCATATGGTCTCACTTATTTGTGGAGCATAAGAAATAGCATGGAGGACAAGGGGTGTTAGAGAGGAGAAGGGAGTTGGGAGAAATTGGAAGGGAAGGTGAACCATGAGAGACTATGGACTCTGAAAAATAATCTGAGGGGTTTGAAGTGGCAGGGGGGTGGGAGGTTGGGGTACCGGGTGGTGGGTATTATGGAGGGCACGGATTGCATGGAGCACTGGGCGTGGTGAAAAAATAATGAATACTGTTTTTCTGAAAATAAATAAATTAATTCATAAAAAAAGAATGCTGAAATTTAAAAAAAAAGAACCATTGAATTTTGCACTTTAAATTGATGAATTTTTGCATGTAAATTATATCACAATAATTATATTGGAAAATGAAAAGTAAAGTAGCCAGCAGCATATAACCATAATATGAGATGTTCAAATATAAGATGACTTACTCTTTACTGGGAGCTAGTAAGAACATGACTTACATTAGGATATATATGGTTTTCTTTGCTCCTGCTGCTGATGGTGATAGAGCATTAGACTCAGGACTGATATTTGATGAAGAGATTAAGCATATTCTATCTAGGTTTTTTTGAAAGATTAAACCTCGTACTTCTTGTTTTTGTTAGAAATAATGTCACAAGCTTTACAAATAAGATTTGTTCATATTTTCATAATTAATTCCATATAAAAACCAGTTTTTCTATTCCTTTGACTGAGAAACAAAAATTTAAATCAAACTATCTTGGACAGGAAACCCAAACCAATCACAAAATTCAGGAAAAGGAAAATAATAAAATTTCTGCCTAATTTTCAACTCTGAAATCTTAAAAAGTAGTGTATTCATTTCTGGGGGTCCAACAAAGCCGTCTGTGCAAAATGTCCATTTTGTCAGTTATATGCAGCCAATACTGGTTCTCTAAAAACCTACACATTGCCTATATTTAATTAATAGCATCCTGTGTGAGATGATATTAAATTCCTTTAAGAGATGTTCTCATGTCTGTTTTTTTCAAAATAAAAATAAATTTATTCTCTTTATCTCTTACATCAAGGTATCTAATTTTATCCCAAATATATCCTATTTCTTCATCTACTGTTAAATCCTTTCCACAAAACATCTTACCCTTTTCTTCTTAAAGTTTTTTGTTTTACTTTGTTTTGCATGTGTTTTTCTGTCCAGCTAATAGTAGGTTCTCTCTTTCTGGAACATTTCTAGTTCAGGTTTATTGTCAGGATTGATAGCTTCCAGCTTAATCCCCCTCAGTCAGGCTTCAGTTAGGCTTCAGTTTTCACCTCCCTCCTGAGACAGCTCTTAGAAAAGTCACAGAATGCCTCAATGTTGCCAAATCCATTGGTCATTCTAAATTTGTTTTTCACAGAAATTATACCATGGAAAATAAGGGTCAAAATACCAATTCTCATAAATGACATTTTCTGATAATCCATGTGTTGTCAATTACTATCACCTGACAATGGCTGCAACACAGATTTCAGCCAGAACAGCAAACTCTTAGACATTTTTGTCTGAATAATAAATTTTTCTTAGTCAAAATAGATTTTTGATCAATATTTCTTGGCTCATAATTTTTTTTATTGGAAGTTCAGTATTTTCTAGTTCACACCAAAAAACTTAAAATAAGGACATGCATTTTCTCATTTAGAAATAATTTCAAGAAGGCTGAACTAGTTAAGAAGCTATGCATTTGTAAATGCATCATATAAAGGACATTAAAAAATACCACTTGGATGCTGAGGAAGACATATTACCTTCTGATAAATTTTGGAGAAATACAAGAACACTTTAAAAAAGACATAGAATTTTCTGATTTCTTCACCTGAAGAAACATTCCAACCATGAGAGCTTCCATGGTCAAAAATATAAAGGCAAAAACACTCAGAGAGTGATGAATATGATTTATAGCAAAAATGTAAGTTTCCTTTGTAGTGGTGTTAGGATTTGACATAGAAAATATAATCGAGTTCTGTTTGTAGGGTATTTTAAACCCCCTTATTGAAAACAAGTCTTGAAGATTTCCTCTTTGCCACTCTTTGTCAAATGATTTAACTCCTTGAGTAAAAGTCATGTCTAACTTGAAAAAAAAAAAAAGAAGAAGAAAAAAGAAAAAAATAATAAGAATAGGTATAAAGTTTGCATCCCGTATAAAACCAATAGGGTTACATATAAATTAGTAGCATAGAATCGTTAAAACGTTTTACTGGCTTCAACACATTTTAATGTCTCCATTTGAAATCTTACATACCGCATGGTGTTTATGGATATTCCTGGCCCTGCATGGAAGACAATGTGTCATCAGCTCAAAGCCACCAGGTCTTTCAACCTTGGTTCAGTCTGCTTGCAACCCGATAAGGAGCATGTGATCCAGATCATTTCGACCTGATACACAACACCTCAAACAGGCAATCCTGCCTTGGGGACACTTGTTCAATCTAGGTGAATCTTTTTCAGGGCTGTGCTACAATCTGAAACTTTCTACGTTATCATCCTTCCTTTCTTCCTTCTCTCTCTCATAGGAAGAGGCTGGTTTACCCCACCTGAGTGCAAACTCTCCTTCACAGCTACTCGTTCTCAAAAATCTCATACCTGTCTAGTTTCATCTTGGTGCCACTTCACAGAAGAACCAAACTGGCATCCCACACCGCTGACTTGTTCCCAACTACCCTCAACCCATGTCCTTTTATTTTCAGTCACCCCATGCAACTCAATCCCTCTGTGTCTTGTCAAATGTTTTTCATTTGTTTGTCTGTGTTCTTCCTGAGATTTCATTTCACAAGTTTTTGGTTTTAGTCAATGAAAGAATATTTATCTTGACTATGACTTTTGTGATGTAATCCCACAAATACGCCCATCATCTTTTTACTAAAATATGTGACCCTCAAAATGGTAAGGATAAAAATCTGCCTTCCTTAATGGTACATACTCAGAGATGTAAAAATATTTAAAGACACATCACTTTGGGCTCAGACCTTTTAACCTGAATTAGTGTACTTGACTTTTTTGAAGGGTTGTTGCTAGAAACAACTAGCATGATAAACAACAGAGACTGAAAACATGTATTGTTAGTGTGTCTTTTCCTTTTTTTTTCCCCCACAAGCAGGGTTTGTGGAAGTGGGAGACAGTTGAGAGGAGGGAGGCCAGAAAGATGAAGGGATAATGCCAATGTGAGAGGCTAACCTGAGGGGCCTTTTGTTAGAAAGGTCTGTGAGCAAACACCGTGCATCAAGAGAATTCATCAGCAAAATATTAATGAAGGAATGAGAAGGAAAGAAGGAAGAAATTATTATAAGGGAAATCCATTTCAGTTTCCTTATTTTCTAGAGATCTAATACATTTTAGAGACTTAATTTTGTCAAGGCTTTCTATACAGCAAAGGTTATTGTCTCTACCAAACTCTCATGTTCCTCCAAAGGTCCTGAGATATTCCTGCAGGGTTCTAGAAAAAGTTTTCTGAGAAAAGAGAAAATAAGGACATTGTTGCAAGCTTAATACCTGGATTTTTTAAAACTCCAGTATATGAGACTGTGTGTATATAGTTCTACTCCATCAGGAACTCACAACACAGTGCACATGGAAACTAGGTCAGGTTTGTTTAGTAATTTTGAAGAGAAGATTGAATATTAGAAATCAATGATAGAGAAAAACCTTATTAAAATTGTCACAAGTGTACAATACATTGCTATATTGTTTTGCAGAAAAAATATTTGACTTTATATTGTTTTTAAATTATACTCATATATTATTAAAATATCTACTCACCTATACACACGCTTTTAAGAAATATATCTGCAGACATATTTCTCACATATTTTGAATCGTTTCAAGTTGGCAATTGCCATGGGATTCTTAGAAAATCAAAGTTTAATACTCAACACCATTGATATGACCTTGTGTTCCTGAAAAATGGAAGCATTAAGACTCTACCCAACAGGGTTGCATTTCCCACCTGCATTTTGACCAGTTTCCTTAATGACCTTGCCAGCTGATATAAATTGCTTTTTGGAGGGAGCCCAAAGGAGTGTTAGAAAGCTTAAAGATTTTGCTTCATGTTACAGTGGATGGCTTTTAATAGTGGAGAAAAAAAAAAGTGGCAACTTCTGACATATAAAAATGCCTCTTCTGATTTTGACAGTAGATAACAAGCACTCCTTGTTTATAGTAGCAAGGTGGAGGCTTATTTAAACAGACATACTAAATAAAATAGACAAATTCAAATTATATGCTGTTCTTTCTTGTACTCATATTGTGACCTCTGTTTGGCTGTTGTCATTGTGATTACTCAGACTCATCCAATATATTATCTGTTATTTTCAACATCACCTCACTTCTGTATTTCACTCCAAGTCAAGAAGTATCACAGGCTCACAATTAAGAATATGAATAAGGTCCATGGAAAACCATAAAGAATACTGCTGTCTCTTAGATTTTTAAAGACAAACAATTTAACAGTAATCCAGAGAGATTCTGTAATTTTGTGGAGTAATCTCTCACCTTGAATTGAAAATACATGATTAATTAAGTGATAAACAAAAAATGTAAGTATCCCTAACATGAATAAAATGAAGCTGGTTTGACATTAATAACTATATTTTATATTAATACTGTATTATTTTATATTTATCATGTCTAATATAGTTAAAATCCTCCAGTTCTGTTCAACATATGAATTTCTGAATGAGTAAATGAATATGTACACTGTAGGTACCTAATAAATTATTAAATGATTTGGTTTAAATGTCTACACACACATGTTATAATGTATTTATCCTACATGGCTTTGGAAATTATTCAAGCTTTTCAAATGCTACTTGCTCAAAAGATTTACATCATCTTTTCCACGTTATGCATAAACCAGCACTTTCTGCCATGCTATTTATTTTTAAATATTTCTCAGTATTTTAAAATATTTGTGTATTTTTCTGTAGTCTGGGCAAATAAACACCGTCTTCACATGTAAATATATTCACAATTCCTTCCTTATCTCACTGATACATAATCCGCAAACC
Organism: Mustela nigripes; assembly: GCF_022355385.1. Classification (NCBI taxonomy): domain Eukaryota; kingdom Metazoa; phylum Chordata; class Mammalia; order Carnivora; family Mustelidae; genus Mustela; species Mustela nigripes. The sequence continues at coordinate 194,743,473 of NC_081558.1, forward strand.
AAAATAACGTGTGAAAATCAGAGTGTTTTACATTTCTATGAGTACCTGAAATTTTTATTTAAAATAAACTGGACAGCAAACAAAAAGGTGCAGAAACTATGCTAATATTTCAAAATACAATAACCAAATGTGTAAAGATTCATTTGGGATACATCAAGAGTAATTTAAATGAAGTTTAACAAAATGGTTGAGACAACAAATTGCTTTCTGTTGCAGTGCAGGGAAATTTACCTTTTACTAGCCTGACATAATGTCTTCTGGCAAAATGCATCCCTTGGTATTTCCCAGAGCACTTCTTTTCCTTGTAGATTCTACCAGGATATTCTACATGCAAAAAAGCATAGAAAATCAAATTATGTAAAGGAAAAAAAAAAAAAAAACACCTTTGACTATCACACCGAGCATCAGTTGAGGTATCAGTATAATGCTGTGGTCACTCAAACCCCAATTGATCGATACATTCATTTCACTTGCTGGACCTAAACAGATTGAGACTATCACAGTAAAAATCCAATTTTACCTATCAATCATTGTGGCATAGACTGTGACCAAAATTATGGCTACAGTAGCCACTTTCAACATAGCTCAAACATTTGGTTGCTGTGACTAAGATAAAACATTGTTAGAAAATTGTAAATCACTTTTTGTTGTTTTGATTCATGAGTAGGTAAGCAATATCATAAAACTGTTTCATGTGGTTAATATTTTTGCTTTCTATCAACATTAATTCACACTTCTTTAGAAGTTTTGCTAACAGAAAAAATAACTAATGAAAATATTGACTGTGTCATTACTTTTTCCATCACCTTTTGTTACAACATACACATGGGTCAACATTTCTTTCCTTTCCACATAAACCTGCAAAGGGTATATTAAAAAAAAAAAACAAAAAACCTAAAGATGAGAATTTAAAATGAGGATGGGTAATTAGCTGGAGCATCATCCTGATAGGAAATTCACACCCCATCACTTGGAACTCACGTACAATCTTTGTTTTAAAATGAGGTAATAAGTCAAAGTGCCTTTGATGCCTGAAAAATGGCAGAATCCTCCTCTACTGCTCTGACCTTTTCCAAAATTGTATTTCTATCACGTGTGATGATTATAACAAGTATTGCTTTGTTTCTGGCTTCTTGGTATTCAGGATTGGCAGCTGAACATTTACAGAGACACTCTACGTCAGAAATGGCTCAAATTTTAAGTCAGTTACAAATTTATTAAAAAAATTATGCTTCAGAGACTGTTGGAGATGATTCATCCTATTTTTATAAATATTAAGATTAAGAGAAGGGGGAGCTCAGGAATGAGGTATAGACCCCCAAAAGATAGGATAAAATGATATCTCAACTTCAGAATTGACAACCAGGCTCTAGCATTAAACGTTCCCCTTTTCTCTCCTTCACATCAGGATTCAATATTCTTTTCTAAGGCAAACTTGTTTTCAGCCAACACTACCTCAAAAGAGATTGCAAATTGAGAGATGAGCTAGATTTTAAAACACATATTCTTTTTTTAATTATGAAAAATGGAGAAGAAAATTACTAATAAAGACAATTTAATGGGGAAATAATACACTCCAAAATAAAACGTGTATGGAACAAAAATGGGTATTATTTTTATATTTTTATTTATATTTTATCTATATTATATTTTATGTATTTATATATTATATGTAGATTATATATCTATATTATATCTTATATTTATCTTTTATATCATCTTTCATTTTTATATAAGAAACAAATTTCAATATTTTCTTTCATTTTTATGAAAATAATTTATTCATCTATATAAGGCATACACAACTAAATCTAACACAAATATGTATGTATGTATGTATATATATATATATATTCTTAAAATACATTCGTAAGAGATAATTTATTAAGTTTCTAATATTTCCAGGCAATGTGTCAGGTGTGATGACATGAGGTATATAAAACCAGTCCTGGACCTATCTTAAGTAGATAAGGAACATATTAATCTAATACTTATAAACATAAAGGTACAACATCAAGCCATAAGTATTATAACAAGAAGCAACACAGCACCAAGAGTATATGGTACTCATGAGCAAAAGAGTACATGATAGAGTTGTTTTCCTGAAGAAAGCTATTTGAAATGGGGTCTGGAGGATGAGTAGTAATAGACAGCTGAAAGTTTTTGAGAAAGTTGAATAATTGACAAAAATATTATAAGCAAGAGTAGCAAAGTGTGGAAATCTTGGAGAAGAATGGAAGAAGGCATTATAGAATGTGAACAGAGTTCAGAGTAGAAAGGGAGAAGGGAGATTGTAGAAGAGAGTGCCAGAATGTCACCAAAACATGTTTATTCCTCTCCCTGAACACAGCATGACTATATTTTCCATCCTGCATTACAGTAGTATGTAACCTTATGTCTGAGCTTTAGCAAATGGAAAGTGAATGGAAGTTATGTGTACCAACACCAGGTCTGGTCTAAAAAATCTCCTTTTGATATTTCTCCAGACTGGTAGACTTCCCACCAACCTACTGGAAATCACTTTACTGACCTTGGGGGTCATATGTTAAGATGGGCAAAGCTGGGCACCTGTGTGGCTCAGTGAGTTAAGCCGCTGCCTTCGGCTCAGGTCATGATCTCAGGGTCCTGGGATCGAGTCCCGCATCAGGCTCTCTGCTTGGCAGGGAGCCTGCTTCCCTTTCTCTCTCTCTGCCTGCCTCTCCATCTACTTGTGATCTCTGTCAAATAAATAAATAAAATCTTAAAAAAAAAAAAAAAAGATGGGCAAAGCTTCCATCATTTTCACTTCCTAAATGTCTGCATGGAGTGGTGGTTCTCAAGTCATGAGTGTGATTGGAATCACCCAAAGAGCTTGCCCAGTCACAGATCAATAACATTTCTTGTCCATTAGGCCTGGGTGGGATCTGAAAATGTGCATTTATAACCAAGTTCCCAGGTGACAATGATGCTGTTGATCTGGGAACCACAGTTTGAGGCCAGTGGTATATGGCAGGATACAACCTCTCATAAAAAATGAGAATTTTTATGTGTGGAGGAGATAATTTCTATTGTTTTTTTTTAATTGCATATTTTTGGCTTATTTGTTAAAATAGATAATATGACCTGAATCAACGTAGAGATTCATGTAATCCATGTAAAGTAACTATTACTCCTCTTTGGAAAGATGCCTATTTTCTAAGCTCTACCATTCGTTTATGAAGGTAACATGTGACTCAGTGTTGGTTTATAAGAGATGAGGGAGTTTGTTGTAGAAGGATTAAAACTTTATTGTTCTACCTCACATCCATGCAGTAGGTATCATGGAGATGGTCAGTTTCTGCCTTGCCTGAATGTAATACCCAGAACTACTGTGGCTACCTTCTAATGATGGCAAGAGACAGGATGAGGGCAAAGCCACTCCAGTAAGTGAGGCAAACTCACTTCCAAGAATGGGAGTCTCCCCCAGAATAAAGGAGTGGAGACAAGACATTAGAAGTCAAGCCAATTGAAGGATAGTGGACTATGCTGGATAACATTACTTCAGTGGCTTTATCCTAGGGCAATCAGTTAAAAATTTCATGCAGTAGTATATACATTGTATGTTAAAGTTTTTTTGTACTAATAAAATTAACTAGAACAAAAGAGTTATATACTGAAATAATATACCATTTAGCTAGCATATTTAGGTGAGTATGCAATTTTTTTCCATGAGTAGTTAACTGTATTTTTTTCAGAGCTGCAATAACCAGACAGCTAATCTTTCCAACTCCAGCTACCTAAGAAAAATTCATATTGCTGATATTTCATTATTTAATTTATTTAACAGTATTTATCTGAATGTGTGAAACTTTGATATTCCTGCCATTTAACACATGAAATGTCATTACTACTAGCTCACATCATTCATTAGATAGAAAGTTTCAGGCAAAAAAGAAAAACCAAGTCATTCTAAAAAGTTAGATAATTGTAAGATTTGGATTATTAATAGTGACTTTAAACGAAAAATCTTGACTAGAGTTTTAAGAAATTATTCATCAGTAAACTCAGTTTTCCCAGGGAGAGATAAGGTAATTTATACATGCATACTTCATCCAGAGTACCAAAGTACATGGATAAAGCTTGAAGGTATTACTGAGAAAACAAATAAATATATAAATAAAAAATAATAAAAGACTAAAAATAAAGATAAGCTCAGGATAATTTTATTTGACCAATGGTAACAAAATTAAAATTATAGATTGCTCACTATTTGAATAATTATTAAGCTCATGACATCCCAGTTCCCTTTTTTCTTATACTAGATGAAGTTGCCTTCCTCTTACAAAATCCCAATTGGTCCATTTGTTACCTGGATCCCAATCCTTCCATCTTTGTACAGAACTTGTATAATTTTTCTCTTTCTACTGTTTTCAGCCTCACTCTTTCACCTGATTTTATCCCATAATTATTTCAACAAGGTCTAGTGTTTTCCATGTAAAAAGAAAAAATAATAAACAAAGCATTGACAACGAATGCCTCATCCAGTCATTCTCTTTCTCATGCCCCCTCCTCTCTCCTCCTGTTTACAAATGAGAAATTCAGTAAATGTGTTTCCACCTTTTAATTTATTATACATAGTGCAGCCAGAGTGGTTTCGTTAAAAACTCTAATTGGTTAATGCAGATTTGCTGCTTATCATAGTTATGTTTTCCCTTTACTCTTAAGAGAAATATAAATGTCATTTACAACTCTAAATGTCATTTACTTATATTACCTGACTCTGGTATTTCTCTTCAGACTCAGTTTGTGCTTCTTTCTCACTTGTCATTTAATATCCATCTAATGCTGGGCTTCTTTCCTTTCCTCAAATGAATTTTCTATTTCTTGCCTCAATCACATTCTCTTGCCACATTTTATTCTGGAAATGTTCTTCCCATTTATGTTAGCCCCTGCTAATATTTTTGCTAGTAATCTTTCCCTCCCTTCCACCCCATTTTTAAGACTAAAGTCATGGCTTCTATATCCCAGTAGCAACTTACATCTCCTCTTGGTAACACTTGCCTTCATTCATTTGTTACCTATGTTCCTTATTAGACTGTAATCTCCATGTAATCTCCATGGTGCTTATTTTTTCTTTAGTGTCTTATGGTGTTTCCCATATAGTTAGTGTTAAATATGTATTTGTAAAATGAATAAATAAATGCCTCAAAGTTAGAGTAGAAGTGAAATTAGATCTCTTTAGTTTTACTTTCTTCCTTTTTTTATTTTAAGTACACAAAATAAATAATTACTTATTGCCATTTTTACCTAGGTATGGGATTCTAACCTAGATAATTGATTAAATATCCAATTGAAAATATCCTTGTTCAGGGCCCCTGAGTGGCTCAGTGGGTTAAAGCCTCTTCCTTCAGCTCAGGTCATGATCCCAGGGTCCTGGGTCCTGGGATTGAGTCCCAAGTCAGGCTCTCTGCTCAGCAGGGAGCCTGCTTCCCTCCCTCTCTTTTTGCCTGCCTCTTTGCCTACTTGTGATCTCTGTCTATCAAATGAATAAATAAAATCTTAAGGAAAAAAAAAAAAAGAAAGAAAGAAAATATCCTTGTTCATGGACCATACCTAGTTTTTTTGAGTTTGGCTTATATAGGTAATGTATGCATAATGCTTTTTAAAATATCATGATACAAATTTTATTTAAGAATATGTGCCTTCTTTTTTTTAATTTTTTATTTTTTATAAAAAAAAAAGTTGACAATAAAAAAAAAAAAGAATATGTGCCTTCTAACTAGAACACTTACTCCAAAAAGTTTTCCAAAAGTAAATTATTTTCACAAGAGAGACATAAAAGCATATAGATAGATGTGGGGAGAAGGGAAGGAAGGAGAGGGGGAAAGAGACCAGATGGAATGTGAAGTAATTTTTAGAAAGGGACTCAGTTCTAACATTAACTCTAGGTAAATATCATTGGTAATTCATTTACCTTCCCTGCGCTTTGATTTCGACTCCCATGAAATGGGATAGTCACAGCATGATTAATGAACTGGAAAAAGATGTTTGTGGAATTTCTTTGTAAGTTTAAAAGTATTCAAAATTATTCTATTGTTATTTATTTACTGAAACTCACAATATTGTTGTACATCTTTACCTTATAATCAACTCAAGTGTGGTATATAAACATAAAGATTATTTTTTGTAATTTTAGGCAATTAGTACAGTGTTCTAATCTTTTGAGTGAGACATATTTGATTTTGAGTATTTCTTTTATTTTTGTAGTTTTAGTCTCTTGTCTTCACCCACTAGGCCTTTACACAGCTTCATATATTTTTTTTTTTCTTTAGACCAAGCATCTAATTGCCATTTTTATTCTCTGCTTTATAATAGCTGTCATTGGATAATGGAAGAATCAATCAAACTTTTTTTTTTCTTCATGTCCCTGCAGCAACAGAACTTTATTATTTTTACTCCAGTGACACTGAGAAGCTTGAATCAATATTGACAAAACATCAGGTCTTTCTGAAAAACCTTGCTATGATAGCACTCAGAGTTTAACCATTTCACATCTTTTAAAGCCAGAAAACTAAAAATTTATTTTCCTCGCAAACAAATACATCTCAATCCCCTGGAAAATCATTCTGCTGCATTTGAAATGCAGTCACCCTAATTGACTTCCAAGGCACAGAACTTGGATTCATCTCCATATCTGAGAATAGAATCAAGCCCTAAACAAAGAGAACTTTATAATCAGGTTTAGAAGATTAATGTTTCTTTAGAAGGGGAAGCAGATCTTGAGAGCAATCTGATTTTGTTCCTGCTATTGATAGAAAACTTGAGTTTCCAACTGAACTAGTGGAAAGCTTACTTGCAGATAAATGGATACTTTAAACCTGGAAATAATTCACACTTAAATCATGTTCATCATTGATATCGATCACTAGGAAACTCTCCAACCACAAGCATACTAAAACCTCTTCCTGTTGGAATATTTCTAACATTATTCTTTTTTTAAAATTTCATTTTCTTTTTTATTTAGTGTTCCAAAATTCATTGTTTATGCACCACACCTAGTGCTCCATGAAATACTTGCCCTCCATAATACCCAACACCAGGCTCACCAAACTCTCTACCCACCTCCCCTCCCAAACCCTCAGTTTGTTTCTCAGAGTCCACAGTCTCGCCCTCCAATTTTCCGCAACTCACTTCTCCTCTCCATCTCACAATGTCTTCTGTGTTATGCTATATGCTCCACAGGTAAGTGAAACCATATGATAATTGACTCTCTCTGCTTGAAGAATTTAACTCAGCATTCCAGTCCCATCCATGTTGATACACAAGTTGGATATTCATTATTTTTGATGGAGGCATAATACTTCATTTGTACATATGGACCATATCTTCCTTATCCATTCATCTTTGAATGGCATCTTGGTTCTCTCCGCAGTTTGGTGACTGTGGCCATTGCTGCTATGAACACTGGGGTACATATGGCCCTTTTTCCACTACATCTATATCTTAGGGGTAAATACCCAGTAGTGCAATTGCAGGAACATAGCTTAGGTCTATTTTTAATTTCTTAAGGAATCTCTGCACTGTTTTCCAAAGTGGCTGCACCAACTTGCATTCCCACCAACAGTGTAAGAGGGTTCCCCTTTCGCCACATCCTCTCTGAAACCTGTTGTTTACTATCTTGTTACTTTTGGCCATTCTAACAGGTGTAAGGTGGTATCTCAATGTGGTTTTGATTTGAATCTCCCTGATGGCTAATGATTATGAACATTTTCTCGTTTATCTGTTAGCCACTTGTATGTCTTCTTTGGAGAAGTGTCTATTCATGTCTTCTGCCCATTTCTTGATGTGATTTTCTGTTTTATGTGTGTTGATTTTGATTAGTTATTTATAGATCTTGGATATCAGCCATTCCAAAACTGAATCAGGAAGAAATTGACAATGTGAATAGACCAATATCTAGTAATGAGAAAGAAGCAGTGATTAAAAACCTCCCAAAAAATAAGAGCGCAGGACCTGATGGATTTCTTGGAGAATTCAATCAAATATTCAAAGAAGAAATAATACCTATTTTTCCAGAAGCTGTTTAAAAAAAAAAAAAAGAAAGAAAGAAAGAAAGAAAAGAAAAGGAACAAAAGGACAAAGGAAGACTTACAGACTCCTTTTATAAGCCAGCATTACCCTGATCCCCAAATCAGGCAAAGACACCACCAAAAAGGAGAATTTCATGTTGCATCACCACTTCTTCATATCAGGGAGATCATATGATAGTTGTCTTTCTCTGCTTGACTTATTTCGCTAAGCATGATACGCTCTAGTTCCATCCATGTTGTCGCAAATGGCAAGATTTCATTTCTTTTGATAGTGGGTAGGAGAAGAATAAATGAAACAAGATGGGATTGGGAGGGAGACAAACCATAAGTGACTCTTAATCTCACAAAACAAACTGAGGGTTGCTGGGGGGAGGAGGGTTGGGAGAAGGGGGTGGGATTATGGACATTGGGGAGGGTATGTGCTTTGGTGAGTGCTGTGAAGTGTGTAAACCTGGTGATTCACAGACCTGTACCCCTGGGGATAAAAATATATGTTTATAAAAAATAAAAAATTAATTAAAAAAAAAAAAAGAACCAGCAAAAAAAAAAAAAGGAGAATTTCGGACCAAAATCCCTGATGAATATCAATGTCAAGATTCTCAACAAGATCTTAGCTAATAGGATCCAACAGTACATTAAAAAGATTATCCACCATAACCAGGTGGGATTTATTCATGGAATGCAAGAGTGGTTCAACATTCACAAATCAATCAATGTGATAGAACAAATCAATAAATGAAGAGATAAGAACCACATGGTCCTCTCACTTGATGCAGAAAATGCATTTGAGAAAATACAGCATCATTTCTTGATTAAAATGATTCAAAGGATACGGATAGAGGGAACACTCTTCAATTTCACAAAATCTATCTATGAAAAATTCGCAGCAAATATCATCCTCAATGGGGAAAAGTTGACAGCCTTCCCTTTGAGATCAGGAACAGGACAAGGATGCCAGCTCTTGACACTATTGTTCAACACAGTAGTGGAAGTCCTAACAACATCAATCAGACAACAAAAAGAAATAAAAGGTATTCAAATTGACAGTGAAGAAGTCAAATTCTCTCTCTTTGCAGGTGACATGATACTTTATATGGAAAAACCAAAAGACTCCACACCCAAACTCCTAAAACTCTACAGAAATTCAGTAATGTGGCAGGATATAAAAAGCAATGTACAGAAACCAGTTGCTTTCTTATATACTAACAATGAAAAAATAGAAAGGGGGATTAGAGAATTGATTCCATTTACTATAGCACCAAGAATCATAAGATACCTAGCAATAAGTCTAACCAAACAGGTAAAGAATCTGTACTTGAAGGACTACAGAACACTCATGAAAGAAATTGAAGAAGACGCAAAAAGATGGAAGAGCATTCCACGCTCATGGATCGGAAGAATAAACATTAAAATGTCTATACTGCCTACAGCGATCTATACTTTCAATGCCATCCTGATCGAAATTCCACCAGCATTTTTCAAAGAGCTGGAACAAGCAGTCCTAAAATCTGTACAGAGCCAGAAGAGACACTGAATTGCTAAGGAAATGTTGAAAAAGAAAAACAAAACTGGGGGCATCACGTTGCCTAATTTCAAGCTTTATTACAAAGCTGTGATCACCAAGACAGCATGGTACTGACACAAAACCAGGCACATAGACCAATGGAACAGAGTAGACAGCCCAGATATGGATCCTCAACTCTATGGTCAAATAATCTTTGACAAAGCAGGAAAAAATATACAGTGGGAAAAAACAGTTTCTTCAATAAATGATGCTGGGAAAATTAGACAGCCATGTGTAGAAGAATGAAGCTCGACCATTCTCTTACACAGTACACAAAGATAAACCGGAAATGGATAAAAGACCTCAATGTGAGGCAGGAATCTATCAAAATCTTAGAGAACATAAACAGTAACCTCTTCAACATTGGCCACAGCAACGTCTTTCAAGATGTGTTTCCAAAGGCAAAGGAAACAAAAGCAAAATGAACTTTTGGGACTTCATCAAGATCAAAAGCTTCTGCACAGCAAAGGGAACATCAACAAAACAAAGAGTTTGAAACTAAACTCACTGTAGTATGTTTGAATGTATATTATTATTTAAAGTTTCTTTTTAAATTGCACTGAAAACAAACACTAGTATGTTTTTCTCATATGTCATAGATAAACTTCTAACCTTTCAATTATTTTGGTCTGAGTAAGGAGTATTCATACAGAAGGGAGTTTGTGCAAATAAAATGGAAGAGGAGTTAAATTTCTTTGTCCAAAAGAAGAGAGTCAAGCTTGATACAAAATAGTAAATTTATGTAGCCTCCATGCTCCATCTAGCAGAATTGAACTTTCCAAAGGGGACAAATACAGATTGATGTTTTAAAAATTACTACAGGGCATAAACTATGCTTTCAGTGTACAACAAGCCTAACCTATTAGTAGAAAATGTCCAAGAAAAATTGTATTTTTAAGCAAATTTACATTGCTCCATTACTGTTTTGAATCTTGTCACAGACAGAGTTAATGATTTAAAATCATGATTGATTTGTGAATACTATGGAAATGAGGCAGAAAGTACTGGATTTTGTAGTCAAGGAGTCCATTTAAGACAACCAAAAATCACATTGAGAATTTGATTGTATGAAACTGAAGTGTAAAAGAATCATGGCATCAATAATTATGTTAAAACTGAATATCTTACAGAATTTGCTTTTGTCTATAATTCCTCCTTTGGATGTTATATTTTCTTCATGTTCATTGTGAAAACTGGATACTATTACTGTATTGACATCGGTTTTCAAGTGAAGAAAATAAATTAAAAAAAAACTTAAAGTGAATTATTTTCAAACTTTGGGGAAGTAATTTCTTTTTAGTACCTCTACAGTTCTATATGACACAATTTTTGTCATTTTTCCATCTTTCTTTGAAATTAAAAGGGTTGGCAAATTCATTCATTTTATCAGACTACAGACTTAAAAATTCCTTGCTAAATAAGTTATTTTGTTCCATTGGTTAAACATACATACACACACACAGAGAAATATATGCACACATGTAAGTGTTTCTATTAATTTCACATTCTGGATGGTTTTATAAAGAAAACAAAAACTATTGGAAATTTGTGCCCTGTAGCACCTATAGAAACAAATCATTTATTCATTAGAAAAATTATTTATTTATTAGAGAGTATATACAAATATTGAAATTTGCCTTTAAACCTTACTACATATGATTCAAATTAGAATATTTTATTTTAGTTTATTATAATTCTGAGAAAATAAAATTCAAGTGTAATTTTTTTAATTATAAATTTTATAATGTAAAATGTTAATAATTTAAAATATATTTAAAAGATTATTTTTATACTATTTTCTAATTTAATACATATGTACCTAAATTTTTGTATAGTGTTTACCAGTACATTTACTTAAGGATGGAAACTGAATATATTTGATTCATTCTTAAATTATTTTGCCTATGACCAGTGGATTAACTTTTCTAAAGTGATGTTTTCAAAATGCCATTTCCCATTTCAACAATCTACAATCACCCTTAGTTTCCTATAAGATAAAGTTCAAAATAAAATTATCTTGGAACAGATTTACCTTGTGGTTGTGCTTTGAACATTCATCCCTGAATTTTTTTTTTCCCCAACAGAGAAAGGAATCACCTGGAAGGTATTAATAAATTATTTCACCAGTATATTGAAAAGTCCAACATTGAAGAAATATGAGCAGAGATCTCATAAAAAGAGAATAAGTGGTCATCTGTTCCAAAGGTATGGGTATAAGAGCAGTATTCTTTGATATATTTGAGTATATACTTTCATATCCAGTAAATTTGCAGATCCAAACAAATAAATAGATAGCATCCATTCCGTCAAGAGTCAGATGAAACTACCAACAATAAAAGAGTCACTGTAACTTGAGTCTCAAAGATGGCTTTATTTTTCAAACTACAGTGAAGCAGTATATTAAGGGATAGGTATTTCTCAGACAAAAAAGAGAGATCCAAGTTCGTTGAGTGATTTTCCATCTCAGAAATACAGACTGGAAAACTTGGGAGAGGAAAAAGAATTCCATCTGGACAGAAAGGTGGTGGAACAATCTACTTCTTCCTGCCCAATAGAAGAAAGAAGAGAGAAAGCAAAATACTTGTTCAAAGAGGGCAGAGTCCTTGCCCGCACCCCCACCACTCTGTTTTTACTTCTCCTTCATAGCAGTGTGGAAGAAATATCTAGATATATTTTAAGGAAGCCAAGGACATCAGAGTTGATAGCTTTCTCTCCTGAAAATAGTCTGGAGGTCTGCAAGCTTTATAATGAAGTCTTACATCCTTATATTCAGCAGGGGCAATAACTAATATGTGGTGATTGTGAAAAATTGTCCAAGAAAGGAGTCTAGTTGAATGAGTCTGTGCAAGAATCCATAGCTCCTGAAACACTGAATGATGCACAAGTGACTCAGAAGTACATGAAAGCTCAAGTTTGGAGAGGGATGATGTATGAGCTGAAAAGGTCCATGAATAGCAAACTCAAGAGTCAACGTACTTCACATTTGCCATTAGAGTTGAAAAGATCTCTGCCTTTATGACTGAAGGTCTAGTTAAGACTAGTTCCCCCTTCACAGGTACCAGTTTGGTGAAAAAATTAGACAAGCTGTGATCCAACAGAAGATCCAGGGGCCCCCTGGCCAACTTCCCAGATACATCCCATTACCATCCTGGAGATAAGTAGGAGATCAAAGAGAAGGGTGATGTGGGAGCGGTAATCAAAGACAGTTCATATGGAAGAAACTGAGATGTTATTAACAGAAAAGTTCAGTTTTTCATCTTTATCTTAGTAGGATGGTCTTCGAGGAGAAAAACTAAGTACTTTTCAGAAAATAAAGAAACTGCATTCAAGTTGTGTTAACTCTGTTATTTGTTATAGAGTATATTAGTTTATTCGTTTCCTAAGGCTGATACAGCTAATTACTGCTAAACTTTAGTGACATAAAATAACAGAAATTTTTATTTGATAATTATGTATGCCACAGGTCTCTTTTCACTAAAATCAAGGGGATAGGAGGGATTCAATCTTTTTAGAACTTCTATAGGTAGATCTACTTCCTTATCTCTCCAGCTTCAGTCTGCCTGCATCCTTTGGCTCATGACTCCTTCACCCATCCTCAAAACCAGCAACATAGTGTCTTCAATTCTTTTCTCTCTGACGCTTGTGCATCCTTCTTATAAGTACTTCTCTGATCACATTGATCTCCCTGTGATAATTTTCCCACCTCAAGATCTTTGATGCAATTATGTATGCAAAATCCTTTTGCTACAAAACAATCATATTCACAGGTTTGGGTGATTAAGATGTGGACATCTTGGGGCTAGAATTAATCTGCTTACCATAAATGTGATGTATAGTTCAAAAGAAAACTCTAAATATTTGCCCTAGCCAAGAGAAGATCATTACTCAAATATCAATAAAACCACTGAGATCTGTTAGAGAAATTTAAAAAGTAAACATATCACACATACATGGTATTAGAAAATTTACAATGTATTCAATTTAAGACTACCTAAAAATATTGCATTGCTAAGTTCTGCCCTTAACTTTATGATTGTGGCTCTTTTCTTTGAAGCCTTGTTCATCCCACAAAATATAAATTTAGGGCTCATCTTCCTCTTTGATATGTGTCTCAGATAAATAGTATAGCGACCTGGTCAGAGATAGTTTTCTATTAATAGACACATTCCCCATCATTCATGAATGATAGAACAGATTTTGATAAGTGTGGCTACACTATTAAGTTCAGAATGTTATAGATGTGTATTAGTGCCCAAGGAGTACTCCATTAAAAAAAGAAATTCACTTCCTCTTTGCAACTGTTAAAATTGTGTGCTATGTTGGAGGATTTCAGAGGCACTTATCAGAGGCATCTATCATATATGTATCACATACATATCGTGTACCAGCAATGAGAAAAAATACCCCAAGCTGATTTGCCTCCAAAATGCCTATCTCCTTATTACCATGTTATGAAAAAGAAGTCAACTTTTATCTTTTCAACCACTGTTAGTTTGAATATATATGTTGTATCCAATTGAATATAAATCTAACTGCTACAGGCGTCATAACAAATCAAACATCCAGTACCAATCAGTGAAAACTTATTCTACCAAAGTAATGTTTCTGCTTCAGGTCAACAGTCAGACTTTAAGATTGTACCTTCATGGGTGGTTGCTAAGATTATGGAAAAGTGAGGGGACAAAAATCAAGAAAAGTGTTTCTCCATGTAATGTTATGAAAAAAAAAGCATTTGTATTCCAATAGCTGTGTATATTTCTTACACTTGTAACCTATTAGTCTATAAGAACTGTAATCTTAACATCATTGTTTTTCTTCTCTGAATTTGCATACCTAATTATACTGAATTTTTTTTTATGCCCTTGAATGTAATAGGCACAGGAGAAATGATTCTAAGTGCCAGCAAACAGAGAATAATTCTGTATATAATGCTGATTATCTACTCAGACATAGCACCAGGCAATTTATTATTATAAGAAATATTCAGATTATTCACAGGTGGGGCTTACATTACCCGTTCATAATTTTCTTCTTAAAAAATATGAAAATTTTTCTACTGGACCAATCTCATCATGTTGCTCATGCCATAGCTCTACTCAGACATCACTGCTCCTGTAGCAAATCTTCCAGTGTGCCCCGCCCCATTCCTCTTTGTGTGGTCTAACTCACATTCACAATGCAAGGAGTTTGGCAAATATTGTATGACGAACTTTGGTTGAGAATATTCCAAAGTCTCTGGGATTATGTTAAAATAATCTTTCAGAGTTTATCAAGAAGCTTTTTACTTTTATTTTACACACATACATGTGGACATCTACACATGCGCACATACAGCTCTAAAGTCAGAATAGAAGCAGAAACGTCTGCAATTCTATGGCATTTTTAGATGAAAAAACATGGCATAACCCTCTAGCCACATTGCATATGACATATGATTTTACAAATATTCCTTCCCATTGTAGGGATTGTCTTTCACTTTCTTTCTTTCTTTCTTTCTTTTTTTTAAGATTTTATTTATTTACTTGAGAGAGAGACAGTGAGAGAGAGCATTAACGAGGAGAAGGTCAGAGAGAGAAGCAGACTCCCCATGGAGCTGGGAGCCTGATGCGGGACTCGATCCCGGGACTCCAGGATCATGACCTGAGCCGAAGGCAGTCGTCCAACCAACTGAGCCACCCAGGCGTCCCTGTCTTTCACTTTCTTAATGGTTTTGTTTTGTAGCACAAATTTTTAAAATTCTATTATATGTCGCTCTCGGCCCGCAAGAACGACCCGCAGACGAGGTGAGTGGCAAGCTTCTTTTTAATAATGGCGGCCGCGCGCAAACCAAGCACACAGCGATATTTATGCACGCGCGTTCACCCCCCCCCCCTCTCGCCCAATCACAATGCCGCGCACGCAGCGTCCTCGTGACACTCTTATGTAACCATACAGGACTCTATTGTTCTCTAGCGGTGATCATGCGTTTCTCTCTTGGCTCCGGGTGCGCTCGTGGCTGACGCATGAGCAGCACCAGGAGCCAAGA